>NW_022145594.1:51324351-51491851 GCF_000002235.5 Strongylocentrotus purpuratus
TACAGACTGATGCCCCCCAAAGGTCGAACTCACGCTACACCAATACAGACTGATGCCCCCCCCCTCTAAGGTCGAACTCACGCTACGCCAATACAGACTGATGCCCCCCTAAAGGTCGAACTCACGCTACACTAATACAGACTGATGCCCCCCCCCTAAAGGTCGAACTCACGCTACACCAATACAGACTGATGCCCCCCTAAAGGTCGAACTTACGCAACACCAATACAGACGGATGCCCCCCAAAGGTCGAACTCACGCTACACTAATACAGACTGATGCCCCCCCCTCTAAGGTCGAACTCACGCTACGCAATACAGACTGATGCCCCCCTAAAGGTCGAACTCACGCTACACTAATACAGACTGATGCCCCCCCCCCCTAAAGGTCGAACTCACGCTACACCAATACAGACTGATGCACTCAGGTCGAACTCACGCTACACCAATACAGACTGATGCCATCCTAAAGGTCGAACTCACGCTACACCAATACAGACTGATGCCCCCCTAAAGGTTGAACTCACGCTACACCAATACAGACTGATGCCCCCCTAAAGGTCGAACTCACGCTACACCAATACAGACGATGCCCCCCCCAAGGTCGAACTGACGCTACACCAATACAGACTGATGCCCCCCCCCTAAGGTCGAACTCACGCTACACCAATACAGACTGATGCCCCCCCTAAAGGTCGAACTCAAGCTACACCAATACAGACTGATGCCCCCCTAAAGGTCGAACTCACGCAACACCAATACAGACGGATGCCCCCAAAGGTCGAACTCACGCTACACCAATACAGACTGATGCCCCCAGGTCGAACTCACGCTACACCAATACAGACTGATCCCCCCTAAAGGTCGAACTCACGCTACACCAATACAGACTGATGCCCCCCCCCCCTCTAAGGTCGAACTCACGCTACGCCAATACAGACTGATGCCCCCCTAAAGGTCGAACTCACGCTACACTAATACAGACTGATGCCCCCCCCCCCTAAAGGTCGAACTCACGCTACGCCAATACAGACTGATGCCCCCCTAAAGGTCGAACTCACGCTATACCAATACAGACTGATGCCCCCCAAAGGTCGAACTCACGCTACACCAATACAGACTGATGCCCCCAGGTCGAACTCACGCTACACCAATAAAGACTGATGCCCCCCTAAAGGTCGAACTCACGCTACACCAATACAGACTGATGCCCCCCTAAAGGTCGAACTCACGCTACACCAATACAGACTGATGCCCCCCTAAAGGTCGAACTCACGCTACACCAATACAGACTGATGCCCCCCTAAAGGTCGAACTCACGCTACACCAATACAGACTGATGCCCCCGAAAGGTCGAACTCACGCTACACCAATACAGACGATGCCCCCCCCCCCAAAGGTCGAACTCACGCTACACAATACAGACTGATGCCCCCCCCCAAGGTCGAACTCCACGCTACACCAATACAGACTGATGCCCCCCTTAAGGTCGAACTCACGCTACTCCAATACCGACCGATGCCCCCCTAAAGGTCGAACTCACGCTACACCAATACAGACTGATGCCCCCAAAGGTCGAACTCACGCAACCAATACAGACTGATGCCCCCCCCCTCTAAGGTCGAACTCACGCTACGCCAATACAGACTGATGCCCCCCTAAAGGTCGAACTCACGCTACACTAATACAGACTGATGCCCCCCCCCCCCTAAAGGTCGAACTCACGCTACACCAATACAGACTGATGCCCCCAGGTCGAACTCACGCTACACCAATACAGACTGATGCCCCCTAAAGGTCGAACTCACGCTACACCAATACAGACTGATGCCCCCCCCCTAAAGGTTGAACTCACGCTACACCAATACAGACTGATGCCCCCCTAAAGGTCGAACTCACGCTACACCAATACAGACGATGCCCCCCCCCCCAAGGTCGAACTGACGCTACACCAATACAGACTGATGCCCCCCCCCTAAGGTCGAACTCACGCTGCACCAATACAGACTGATGCCCCCCTAAAGGTCGAACTCACGCTACTCCAATACGACTGATGCCCCCCTAATGGTCGAACTCACGCTACACCAATACAGACTGATGTCCCCCCAAGGTCGAACTCACGCTACACCAATACAGACTGATGCCCCCCCCCCTCTAAGGTCGAACTCACGCTACGCCAATACAGACTGATGCCCCCCTAAAGGTCGAACTCACGCTACACCAATACAGACTGATGCCCCCCCCCCCCTAAAGGTCGAACTCACGCTACACCAATACAGACTGATGCCCCCCCCCCCTTGAGGTCGAACTCACGCTACACCAATACAGACTGATGCCCCCCTAAAGGTCGAACTCACGCTATACCAATACAGACTGATGCCCCCCAAAGGTCGAACTCACGCTACACCAATACAGACTGATGCCCCCAGGTCGAACTCACGCTACACCAATAAAGACTGATGCCCCCCTAAAGGTCGAACTCACGCTACACCAATACAGACTGATGCCCCCCTAAAGGTCGAACTCACGCTACACCAATACAGACTGATGCCCCCCTAAAGGTCGAACTCACGCTACACCAATACAGACTGATGCCCCCCTAAAGGTCGAACTCACGCTACACCAATACAGACTGATGCCCCCCGAAAGGTCGAACTCACGCTACACCAATACAGACGATGCCCCCCCCCAAAGGTCGAACTCACGCTACACCAATACAGACTGATGCCCCCCCCCCCAAGGTCGAACTCACGCTACACCAATACAGACTGATGCCCCCCTTAAGGTCGAACTCACGCTACTCCAATACCGACCGATGCCCCCCTAAAGGTCGAACTCACGCTACACCAATACAGACTGATGCCCCCCAAAGGTCGAACTCACGCTACACCAATACAGACTGATGCCCCCCCCCTCTAAGGTCGAACTCACGCTACGCCAATACAGACTGATGCCCCCCTAAAGGTCGAACTCACGCTACACTAATACAGACTGATGCCCCCCCCCCCTAAAGGTCGAACTCACGCTACACCAATACAGACTGATGCCCCCAGGTCGAACTCACGCTACACCAATACAGACTGATGCCCCCCTAAAGGTCGAACTCACGCTACACCAATACAGACTGATTCCCCCCTAAAGGTTGAACTCACGCTACACCAATACAGACTGATGCCCCCCTAAAGGTCGAACTCACGCTACACCAATACAGACGATGCCCCCAAGGTCGAACTGACGCTACACCAATACAGACTGATGCCCCCCCCCCTAAGGTCGAACTCACGCTACACCAATACAGACTGATGCCCCCCTAAAGGTCGAACTCACGCTACTCCAATACCGACTGAATGGTCGAACTCACGCTACACCAATACAGACTGATGTCCCCCAAAGGTCGAACTCACGCTACACCAATACAGACTGATGCCCCCCCCCCCCTCTAAGGTCGAACTCACGCTACGCCAATACAGACTGATGCCCCCCTAAAGGTCGAACTCACGCTACACCAATACAGACTGATGCCCCCCCCCTAAAGGTCGAACTCACGCTACACCAATACAGACTGATGCCCCCCCCCCCTTGAGGTCGAACTCACGCTACACCAATACAGACTGATGCCCCCCTAAAAGGTCGAACTCATGCTACACCAATACAGACTGATGCCCTCCCCCCTAAGGTCGAACTCACGCTACACCAATACAGACTGATGCCCCCCTAAAGGTCGAACTCACGCTACACCAATACAGATTGATGCTCCCCAAAGGTCGAACTCACGCTACACCAATACAGACTGATGCCCCCAGGTCGAACTCACGCTACACCAATACAGACTGATGCCCCCAGGTCGAACTCACGCTACATCAATACAGACTGATGCCCCCCTAAAGGTCGAACTCACGCTACACCAATACAGACTGATGCCCCATAAAGGTCAAACTCACGCTTCACCAATACAGACTGATGCCCCCCTAAAGGTCGAACTCACGCTACACCAATACAGACTGATGCCCCCCTAAAGGTCGAACTCACTCTACTCCAATACCGACTGATGGCCCCCTAAAGGTCGAACTCACGCTACACCAATACAGACTGATGCCCCCCAAAGGTCGAACTCAGCTACACCAATACAGACTGATGCCCCCCCCCTCTAAGGTCGAACTCACGCTACGCCAATACAGACTGATGCCCCTCTAAAGGTCGAACTCACGCTACACTAATACAGACTGATGCCCCCCCCCCTAAAGGTCGAACTCACGCTACACCAATACAGACTGATGCCCCCCTAAAGGTCGAACTCACGCTATACCAATACAGACTGATGCCCCCCAAAGGTCGATCTCACGCTACACCAATACAGACTGATGACCCCAGGTCGAACTCACGCTACACCAATACAGACTGATGCCCCCCTAAAGGTCGAACTCACGCTACACCAATACAGACTGATGCCCCCCCCCAAAGGTCGAACTCACGCTACACCAATACAGACTGATGCCCCCAGGTCAAACTCACGCTACACCAATACAGACTGATGCCCCCCTAAAGGTCGAACTCACGCTACACCAATACAGACTGATGCCCCCCCCCCTAAAGGTCGAACTCACGATACACCAATACAGACTGATGCCCCCCCCCCCTAAGGTCGAACTCACGCTACACCAATACAGACTGATGCCCCCCCCCCCTAAGGTCGAACTCACGCTACACCAATACAGAATGATGCCCCCCCCCCTAAGGTCGAACTCACGCTACACCAATACAGACTGATGCCCCCTAAAGGTCAAACTCACGCTACACCAATACAGACTGATGCCCCCCAAAGATCGAACTCACGCTACACCAATACAGACTGATGCCCCCAGGTCGAACTCACGCTACACCAATACAGACTGATGCCCCCTAAAGGTCGAACTCACGCTTCACCAATACAAACGATGCCCCCCCCCAAAGGTCGAACTCACGCTACACCAATACAGACTGATGCCCCCCCCCCCCCAAGGTCGAACTCACGCTACACCAATACAGACTGATGCCCCCCTAAAGGTCGAACTCACGCTACTCCAATACCGACTGATGCCCCCCTAAAGGTCGAACTCACGCTACACCAATACAGACTGATGCCCCCCAAAGGTCGAACTCACGCTACACCAATACAGACTGATGCCCCCCCCTCTAAGGTCGAACTCACGCTACGCCA
The DNA here is from genome assembly GCF_000002235.5 of Strongylocentrotus purpuratus. Classification (NCBI taxonomy): domain Eukaryota; kingdom Metazoa; phylum Echinodermata; class Echinoidea; order Camarodonta; family Strongylocentrotidae; genus Strongylocentrotus; species Strongylocentrotus purpuratus. The sequence continues at coordinate 51,329,548 of NW_022145594.1, forward strand.
ATACAGACTGATGCCCCCCTAAAGGTCGAACTCACGCTACACTAATACAGACTGATGCCCCCCTAAAGGTCGAACTCACGCTACACCAATACAGACTGATGCCCCCCTAAAGGTCGAACTCACGCAACACCAATACAGACGGATGCCCCCCAAAGGTCGAACTCACGCTACACCAATACAGACTGATGCCCCCAGGTCGAACTCACGCTACACCAATACAGACTGATGCCCCCCTAAAGGTCGAACTCACGCTACACCAATACAGACTGATGCCCCCCTAAAGGTCGAACTCACGCTACACCAATACAGACTGATGCCCCCCCCCCCAAAGGTCGAACTCACGCTACACCAATACAGACTGATGCCCCCAGGTCAAACTCACGCTACACCAATACAGACTGATGCCCCCCTAAAGGTCGAACTCACGCTACACCAATACAGACTGATGCCCCCCCCCTAAAGGTCGAACTCACGCTACACCAATACAGACTGATGCCCCCCCCTAAGGTCGAACTCACGCTACACCAATACAGACTGATGCCCCCCCCCCCTAAAGGTCGAACTCACGCTACACCAATACAGACTGATGCCCCCCCCCCCCCTAAGGTCGAACTCACGCTACACCAATACAGACTGATGCCCCCCTAAAGGTCGAACTCACGCTACACCAATACAGACTGATGCCCCCCAAAGGTCGAACTCACGCTACACCAATACAGACTGATGCCCCCAGGTCGAACTCACGCTACACCAATACAGACTGATGCCCCCCTAAAGGTCGAACTCACGCTACACCAATACAGACTGATGCCCCCCTAAAGGTCGAACTCACGCTACACCAATACAGACGATGCCCCCCCCCCCCCCAAAGGTCGAACTCACGCTACACCAATACAGACTGATGCCCCCCAAAGGTCGAACTCACGCTACACCAATACAGACTGATGCCCCCAGGTGGAACTCACGCTACACCAATACAGACTGATGCCCCCCTAAAGGTCGAACTCACGCTACACCAATACAGACTGATGCCCCCCTAAAGGTCGAACTCACGCTACACCAATACAGACTGATGCCCCCCCCCCTCTAAGGTCGAACTCACGCTACGCCAATACAGACTGATGCCCCCCTAAAGGTCGAACTCACGCTACACTAATACAGACTGATGCCCCCCCCCCCTAAAGGTCGAACTCACGCTACACCAATACAGACTGATGCCACCCTAAAGGTCGAACTCACGCTATACCAATACAGACTGATGCCCCCCAAAGGTCGATCTCACGCTACACCAATACAGACTGATGCCCCCCTAAAGGTCGAACTCACGCTACACCAATACAGACTGATGCCCCCCTAAAGGTCGAACTCACGCTACACCAATACAGACTGATGCCCCCCCCCCCCAAAGTTCGAACTCACGCTACACCAATACAGATGCCCCCAGGTCAAACTCACGCTACACCAATACAGACTGATGCCCCCCTAAAGGTCGAACTCACGCTACACCAATACAGACTGATGCCCCCCCCCTAAAGGTCGAACTCACGCTACACCAATACAGACTGATGCCCCCCCCCCCCTAAGGTCGAACTCACGCTACACCAATCAAGTATCAAGTATCAAGTATCAAGTTTATTTGTCTTCCAGAAAACACATGTGACAAAATATAATAGAGTATAATCATAACAGTACAATGTAGAACAAAGGAAGACGAGGAGACCTTGGTTGAAGCACCGCTTGTTAAGTTAAGGCCCCCTCATATGATGTGACAAGGATAACTTATTTATGAATACAACAACAAATATGGAATATATAAAACTATTTACAAAATACTCTCAGAGAACAACTACCCAACGTTGCATCTAATATGATCTAATATGGACAAACCCAAGCCGACACCAAGTCGAGACATCAATGAGTTATTGCTCTCTGAGTGCAGAGGTCAAGTAGGAATATATGGTATATGTAGTATGTACAGATGAGAAAGAAGAAGAAAAAAGAAAAGGGATAAAGGGGGTTATATGTCAAAGTCAAGAATTAACGAAAAAAGATCAAGAGTAGAGTTAAATATGCTACAGTACACTAACAATAAAGCTTGATAACACATTCATGTGTCATCGACATACTTGTCAAGAAAATATGACTTAAGTCTACGTTTAAAAACTGAGATACTTGAAGCATTTGTTATGGTAGTATCAAGTGAATTCCAGAACCTGGGGCCAGTGGACATTAGTGTATTCAAAGTGAAGGCTGTCCTTGCATATGGTAAATGGAGAGCAGAAGCCTGTCTAGTATTATAGCTGTGAATTTGGTTATTTCTCCTAAAGATTTGAGCAAGGGCAGGAGGGAGGTCTCCAGAGTGAATGCTAAACATGAGCATTCCAAGTTGCATTGAATAGAGATCTTCTAGTTTTAGAATACTGTTTTCATAATAAAGTAGATTTGTATGTGCACGATAATTTGCTTTACAAATTATTCTAATAACCCGCTTCTGCACAACAAAAAGCCTGTGGATTTGAGTTTTGGATGATTTGCCCCATGCCAACATACCATAATTGATATATGATAAAATAAGAGTAGAGTACAAAATGAACAATACCTCTTGAGGTATACATGATCTCAACTTATAAATAACACCAGTATTTTTTGACACCACTTTACTTAATTTGTCCACATGAGTTTTCCAATTCAGTTTCTCGTCTATGTATATTCCAAGAAATTTCGTTGAAGTTACTCTCTCAATTGGGTTATTATTGAATGCCACTTCGCCTGGCAAAATATTAACTGAATTACTGAACAGTATATAATTAGTTTTCTGAAGATTCAAGGATAACTTATTAGCATTAATCCACTTCATTACTTTTCGAAACTCTTCATTAACAGTTTTCAACAATGTTTGTGGACATCTATGAGAAAAAAATACACTTGAGTCATCAGCAAAAAATATGAATGATAATACACTTGATGAGCGTTGAAAATCATTAATATACAAAATGAATAAAAGTGGTCCCAAAATGGATCCCTGGGGAACACCACATGTTACTTTTTGGGGACTAGAGTCAATTCCATTTAAGGACACATATTGCTTTCTATCAGTTAGATAACTTCTAAACCAATCCAAGGCGACTCCCCTGACACCATAATGACATAATTTACTTAAGAGAATTTCATGGTCTACAGTATCAAAGGCCTTGGAAAAGTCTAAAAATGTACCAATGGTGTGTAAGCGACTATCTAAGGCAGAAGCAAGTTTATCTATAAGGTGTAAGATTGCATGTGTTGTTGTATGCTTCTCCCGAAAACCAAACTGATAATTACTGAAGACACATGTTTTGTTTAAAAATGTTATAGTTCTTACATAAATAATTTTTTCCAGAATTTTTGAAAAACAGGTTAACAAAGAAATCGGACGATAATTTGTCAGTAATTGAGAGTCACCTTTTTAAAAATTGGTACAACTTTTGCGATCTTCATGTTTATCGGTACAACTCCGCTTGACATAGACAAATTAAAAATATGAACTAGTGGTTGAAGGATACCGACAATAACTTGCTTAATAAGTTCGTTCCCAATATGATCATACCCAGGACTTTTCTTGTTCTTGAGGGCTCTAACAATACCAAGCAATTCTTCTTCATTTGTGGGCACCAGAAATAAACTTTGCATGTTAGGTTCTACTAAGTAATCATGAAAATCAGTTTGACTGTTAGGAATATTTTTTTTCAGATTCGGACCAATATTACAAAAATATTCATTAAACTTTTCCACTATAATATTTTTATCTTCAACCATTTGGTCATCTATATTCATTTGTATTCTACTTGTTACTTTAGATGCTTTTTGAAATACATTTCTTATCACCTTCCACGTGCCCTTGATATTATTTTAAGTTGCTTTAAACTGTGCTGAATAGTATTGTTTTTTGGCTGCACGCAGCACAGAAGTCAGAGTATTTCTGTAAACGGAATATTTCCTTTTTAGAGCTACCGTCCCTGCTTTCTTATACTTATAAAACAGCTCATTTTTCTTATTTATTGATTTCAGCATAGCATTGGTGACCCACGGCATACGTGGAGTTCTTCTACGGTTGTTTTTACTCTTTACTACTGGAATATTAGCATCATACAACAATAAAAACCTATTCATGAAAATATCGAAGGCACTCTCATCACACTGATTCAAAAGAACATCACTCCAGTTTGTCGCCAATAACGCCTCTCTAAACTGATTAATATTTTCTGGGGTGTTTCTTCTAACATAAATGTTCTTATGGGTGACTACAAGTTTTTTTCCCAAAGGAATTACAGTATACACAGGGAAATGGTCAGACAAGTCCGACACAACAATAGTAGATAAGGGAAAAGGTTGTAAGTTACTAAAGATATTGTCAATTAGAGTAGCAGAGGATTCAGTTACTCTTGTTGGTTTTGTTATCAAGGGCAACAAAGAAAACGACAACATCAAATTCAGGAAATCATCAACATGAGCATCAACATTGTGCTGTAAAAGGTTTATATTATAATCTCCAACCAAAAATAAGGATTTACTGTTAAGTGACTGGCTTTCCAAAACTCTCTGCATTTCGTCCAAAAAAATGTTCAAAATACCATTGGGAGGTCTGTACACGACTCCAATTACGATATTATTTTTACCAGAAATAAAGACTTCAACAAATAAAGCTTCTAGATTTTCAGTCATAACATTAAGCTCGTGACATACTCGATAATCGAGCCCAGACGGAACATAAAGGGCAACACCACCACCACGTCTGTCTACTCTACTATTGCTTAACAAGTTATAACCTGGAATAACAAACAAATTTGCATCATTTTCATTGGTGAACCAAGTTTCAGTGACACCAATGGCAGTTAAGCCTGAGCTGATTTTGTTCACAAATGATGTCACATGTTCAAAATTTCTACTCATGCTGCGGATATTAAAATGAAGAAGGGAAAGCTCTTTATCTGTGGCATTTTCAACTGACTCAAAGAACTGTTGTTCTGTAGAATAATTACATCTTAAAGAAATATTTTCAATGCTGTCACTGATATCACTCAAGCTAGCTTCAAGAAAATTGCAAATATTATGGTCATCTATTTGAGCCATGATCGGTCAAGATAGGTGACAGGATAAACACGAGTACTGATAACATAGACATAAGGAAACGGCTAGCTAACTTAAATACAACTAGAAAGATAAACACTTGAGACATATAGAATATGAGACAGCAAGTTGGAGAGGAAAAAGGAAGGTATAAACAGGGAAAGGAAGACAAAAAAGAACAGAATGGAAAACATATATATAACTGCGCACAGGATACATTGCGCAGATAAGTAAAAAGACAATTCATATGAAGAAAAAAACAAAACAACAACAGTACCAATAGTGTAGTAAATAAAAAGAGATGTTTTAAATATCATGTGGCAAGAGCTATCAAGTTATTTATAGACAAAGGTTGAATTTAGAGCCTGGCCAAGTCCGTTTCAGAAAAGATGGTTTTCTTCATTTCTTTGCCATCGGTTGCTGGCAACAAGGCGATGACTCGACCATCCCGTGTCCAAGCAGCTTTCACCCGTTGATGGTCACGGGTCATCTTGAGGAGCTTGGCGTTATCGCGCGTGAGGTCCTCCTGGATGGATTTTCTCGTACCCGCGAGCTTGCGTCGACTCCCGAGGACCTCGTTCCTCTTCTTGAACGATACAGACTGATGCCCCCCCCCCTAAAGGTCGAACTCACGCTACACCAATACAGACTGATGCCCCCCCCCTAAGGTCGAACTCACGCTACACCAATACAGACTGATGCCCCCCTAAAGGTCGAACTCACCCGTTGATGGTCACGGGTCATCTTGAGGAGCTTGGCGTTATCGCGCGTGAGGTCCTCCTGGATGGATTTTCTCGTACCCGCGAGCTTGCGTCGACTCCCGAGGACCTCGTTCCTCTTCTTGAACGATACAGACTGATGCCCCCCCCCCTAAAGGTCGAACTCACGCTACACCAATACAGACTGATGCCCCCCCCCCTAAGGTCGAACTCACGCTACACCAATACAGACTGATGCCCCCCTAAAGGTCGAACTCACGCTACACCAATACAGACTGATGCCCCCCTAAAGGTCGAACTCACGCTACACCAATACAGACTGATGCCCCCCTAAAGGTCGAACTCACGCTACACTAATACAGACTGATGCCCCCCTAAAGGTCGAACTCACGCTACACCAATACAGACGATGCCCCCCCCCCAAAGGTCGAACTCACTCTACACCAATACAGACTGATGCCCCCCCCCAAGGTCGAACTCACGCTACACCAATACAGACTGATGCCCCCCCCTAAAGGTCGAACTCACGCTACTCCAATACCGACTGATGCCCCCCTAAAGGTCGAACTCACGCTACACCAATACAGACTGATGCCCCCCAAGGTCGAACTCACGCTACACCAATACAGACTGATGCCCCCCCCCTCTAAGGTCGAACTCACGCTACGCCAATACAGACTGATGCCCCCCTAAAGGTCGAACTCACGCTACACTAATACAGACTGATGCCCCCCCCTAAAGGTCGAACTCACGCTACACCAATACAGACTGATGCCCCCTAAAGGTCGAACTCACGCTACACCAATACAGACTGATGCCCCCCAAAGGTCGAACTCACGCTACACCAATACAGACTGATGCCCCCAGGTCGAACTCACGCTACACCAATACAGACTGATGCCCCCCTAAAGGTCGAACTCACGCTACACCAATACAGACTGATGCCCCCCTAAAGGTCGAACTCACGCTACATTAATACAGACTGATGCCCCCCTAAAGATCGAACTCACGCTACACCAATACAGACTGATGCCCCCAGGTCGAACTCACGCTACACCAATAAAGACTGATGCCCCCCAAAGGTCGAACTCACGCTACACCAATACAGACTGATGCCCCCCCCCCCAAGGTCGAACCCACGCCACACCAATGCAGACTGATGCCCCCCTCCCCTCCCATAGCCGTCCTCACGCTATACGCCACGGTCGAGGTATATATGTTTCAATTACATGTATATAAATGTCACAATATTAGGCAAGTAAGATGTACACTCCACACTTTTTTTAATTTATTTTTTAACAATTTTGTTTTATTTCTCCAGATGTGTAATACAAACCATGACATACAATTGAATAAAATAAACGTGTTCAATATTGATGCTTTTACATAAACATAATTAAACACAAAATTATTTGCAGTATAATATAACTTAGCAACAAAGTAAACGTATAAGTACCTAAACATAATATGTCAATTGTAAATGTTATTTACTTATATATTACAACAAAAAAAAACTTAAACAAATCTGGAGGTAATTTTACTGAAACAATCCTGCCCCCTCCCTGCCCCCTCCAACACACAAACATACTCACCCTCTATCACACAAACATACTCACCCACCCACACACATACTCACCCACCCACCCACCCCCCTCCCATACACACACAGTACTCACTCAGTGGATGTCTGCCAACATTCTCAACTCAAGAAAAATATACTAAATAAGTTATCCAGGCCGCAAAATAGAGTTACGCTTTTAACAGGCTCACGGTGGAGAAGAAAACAAATCTTAATTAATCTTAAGCTGCTCCCACTTTAAGAAATGTGATCCTAGCTTTCCCATTTTAATTGCTATTTTCCTTTCCTCATCCCTATACTTAAAAATGCTTTTTTTCATCTTTTCTAAAGTTAGTACTCGCCCCCCCCCCCCCCGATCTTGACATAAATGTAACATACTTCACCATGAAAATGATAGTATTACACATTTTTATTCTATATGAACTACCTACCAACCCAAGAAATATATCTCGCCATTCTAAATCTTTAATTTCATCTAACTCAAAAAGTTGTATTAAAGCCTGCCATATCCTTTGAACGCTCCCACAAGATAAAAATAAATGTTTGTATGTTTCTATTTCCTGCTTACAAAACGAACATAAATTATCACCAACAAAACCAAATCTATGAAGATGCTCATTAGTGTATATGGCTCCATGCAATAATTTAAATTGAAATTCACGTTGTTTTCTAATGAGTATAGTAATTCTTGGTCTAACAAATATTTCTTTTAATTCTTTATCTATAAAATCATAATCATTTTGCCCATCCCTTACCTGCAAATCATACGTTTGTTGCAGTGCTTTGATAAAATAATCATAGATTGTTCTTGAACCCACATCCACAAACTGTATTTTTTTACTAGAAATATGGAAATAAGTATTAAAGCTTATCAAATCAACCTCGAGGAATTCTATTAACCCTGAATCATCCTTCCATAACCTGTGTATCGCATCATAAATATCAATAATAATAAGCAAATTATTACCTTTCATACCGAGGTTCATAAAATATTTAACAGACTTAACATGACCTTTCATAACCAAATGATTCAGTTGAACAATCCCTCTTTCATACAAGTATCTATCAAATATACTTTTTCCATTTATACATATATTCTGATTATTAAAGATAATTGGATTAATATAACCCTCCAAATATCTTTAATTACTTGTCTCTTGCCATGCTTGCAACATTTCCATATAGTATGGTGGAATATCTAAAACGAGTTTAATCTTTTTAAAATCATAATCACATAAAAAAAAAAAATCTACCACCCACAAACTGTAAGCAATGATCAAAAAACAATTTCCATCCCAAACTTTTCTCTCCATATAAAAGACGTTTTATCCAAATTATGCGCTTTATTTTAACGAACATTTCAAAATTAATCATTCTTAATCCTCCAAAGTCATAATCCTGATACATTATTGCCCGTTTAATTCTATCTTTCCCCCTCCATATGAATTCAAATGAAATTTTTGCAACTTCTTTATATACCCAATGAGGGACAATAACGAGAGATGAAATATAATTTAATTTTGAAAGCGCATAAGTTTTTTAGCAAATGTATTTTACCCGTAATAGTTAAATCTCTTTGTTTCCACCATACAAGCAATTTTTTTATTTTACTTAGAATTTCTTTATAATTCAAATCATCTTTTAATCTTCGATCTAATGAATAACTAACCCCTAAAATATGTATTTCCTTAACCAAATTTCCAAATAAAGGCCCATCAGGTTTGTTTTCATCCTCACCCATCGACATAAAATGTTTCTTTGTTTTATTCACTTTAAGACCACTAATTTGTTCAAATGATTCAAAAATATATTGCAACCTTCTAACCGAATCAATATCCTTCAAAAATATTGTCATATCATCTGCATATAACACTTGCCTAATTTCAGACTTTCCAAATGTAATCCCTTTAATACCGTTGTCCCTCCTTACTGCATGCGCCAAAATTTCGATGGCAACCAAAAACAAATATGGCGATAATGGATCCCCTTGCCTTACTCCCCTTTCTATTTCAAAATACCCCGTGGAGTGACCATCGTTCATAACACAACTACTTATCCCTTTATACAATAATTTTACCCAAGAGAAAAATGAATCTCCAAAACCGAACAATTTCAATATTTGAAATAAATATCTATGAGATACAGAGTCGAAAGCTTTCTCAAAATCCACTGCACACAAAAACCCTTTCCCTTGTTCCCCATAATGCATAGAATAAAATAACATGTCATCTATCAATCGTACAGCTTCCCCAATATTTCTATCTTTTATATATCCAACTTGATCATGATGAATTATTTCATTTAAAACCTCTTTCATTCTTTTTGCTAAAACTTTAGATACAATTTTTATAATCTACATTCAAAAGCGTGATGGGTCGATAATTTTTTATATGGAGAGTATCTTTCGCTTCTTTCTCAATTAAGGTAATTACCCCTTGTTTTTGAGATGCCGTTAATTCCCCCCCTTTCGTATGTTTCATTGAATACTTCTACTAACAAATCACCCAAAGCTGGCCAAAAAGTATAATAAAATTCAACTGTTAACCCATCATTTCCCGGGGTTTTATTCAATTTCATTTCTTTTAAAACTTTCAAACATTCATCTTTAGTTAATTTACCTTCACAGATTTCCCTATTGTCTTCATTTAACTTTGAAATATTATTAAAAAAGAAAGGGTCGTTTTGATTTATATCAGCCCTTAAAGAATATAAATCTTTATAAAATAGTTTAATTTCCTTTAAAATTTCCTCCTTATCTCTAGTAGTTTCCCCATTTTCTTTGTACACCTCCCTAATTACACTTTTCCTTTTATTCGATTTTACCAACTGTTCAAAATATTGCGTATTGTTTTCTCCATCTTCAAACCAAGCTGCTCTTGATCTTATTTTAATGCCCTGTCGAGAAAAATCATACAATTTATTTAGTTTATCCCTTTTCTCCTCAATACAATCAACAATATATTTAGTGGGTCCCACTACCAGTTCGCCTTCTAAATCCTTGATTTGTTTCTCTAACAGTTCTATTTCAACCCTCCTTGCTTTTGCCTTTTTCCGCGAGTATGTTATAATAAATTCTCTCATTTTCATCTTTAAAAAATCCCAAAATACTAATTTATTCAAAATCTGTAATGACCATTCAGCTTTTAATTCCTGTATTTCCTTATTCATCTCTTCAACAAAATCGTTATCCATACATAAACTACTGTTAAATTTCCAATATGATTTCCCCAAAACAAACTTATCAACCAGATCATTAAATTCTAGCCTAACGCCAGAATGATCTGGCGTAATAGATGTCAAAATCTCACACGTACCCACCAATTTTTCAACACTGCAAGGTATAAACCAATAATCTAAACGGCTTTGCACCACCGGCCAATTTTGTCGAAAAGTAAATTGCTTTACATTCGGATTTTTTTTCCTCCATATATCTTCTAAATCGTATTTATTTAAAAATTCCTTAATCAAATCAATAACCCGAGATTTAACCGGTGTTTTTGACCCCACATAATCTAATTTTCCATCCAATATACTATTGAAATCACCTCCTAATAAAACTAAATAGTCCCGATCACACTGATCAAAAATACTTTCATCTAACTTCTTCAAAAATTCAATTTGTAAAGTTTCTTTATCTCTCGTTGGAAAATAAACATTAACCAATAGTATTTTAACCCTTTGTATTTCACCTTTAAAAATAATGTATCTCCCCTCTTCATCTGCTTTATTTTTTTTCTTCTTCAAAATCTAAATGATTAGAAAATAAAATAAGAACCCCTCTACTATGGTTTGACCCATGACTAAAAAACATTGGCCCTCCCCAATCTTGTTTCCACCGCTCTTCTATCTCTACTGTACTATATGTTTCTTGTAAGAAACACACACAAACACACACACGCACACACACACGCACATACACACACACATAATTTTTTTTTCTCACTTTTCACAGTTCGACAGGAAATGACGACTTCACGTTTTTCCAAAACAATGTCTGTAGCACTGAACAAAAATGAAAGTACAAAGCACATAATTCTGTTGCTTGTATGAACACACTTTATTTATCACCGCGATTATGTAATCGAAATTGATATCACGAACTGGAATTATAATTAGTACACAGAGAAGGTTGTATATCACTTGTATATTAGCATATGTACATTAATAAATAAGAGTATTTATTGATTAATTAATAATTTGGCGATATCTGTTTGAAATATCTTACACAGTCCGGCTATTAAATACAGAATTTGAATCTCTTATACATAACATGTTAATTAGAAGTTGCTATAAATGTCATTGTTTGAATTATGTAATCATTTTTTTTTTTAAGAAGACAATTTTTTCTCGATATATCTATATAATCGTACTTTCCTAAACTCTTTCTTTTTAATTTTTGTGCGTGTGTACTTTCCTAAAAAATGTGTGCAATACATTTAATTTATTACCATGTCTTTGTAAATCGATGATTTACTTCTATAGAACAAATTTATCTTATATCACTCGAAATTTGAGTTTTTAATTTGAAATATAATCTTTTGCGATTTCTAGTCTTGTCTTTAGATGTTTACAATGGTTTTGAATAAATAATAATAATAATAATAATAGAGTATATTTGTGTAGCGCATAATAAATTGTAAATTTCTCTATGCGCTTTACATTTGAATGTATAAACAACACTAATACAACAATAAATAACAAAATAGATAAGCAAATGACAAAAAATATTTATGACAAAGTAAACCAATTAATGCACCTATAATACACCTATTAAATGAATTGACATTACATGTAACAAATTCAACAAACGGACAGACACTCATCATGTCGAATCAGCCTCCCAACCAGCAACGGACAAATCAACTCTAGGAGGAGAGCCTTGAAAACAAATAGGTTTTCAGGGCTCTTCCAAAGCCGTCAATGCTTCCAATAACTCGAAGCTGGTCAGGAAGCCGATTCCACAAGACAGGCGCTGCCGTTGAAAAGGCACGAGAACCATATGTTTGGGTTGATGTGGTAGGGACAGTCAGGAGATTCTTTGTTGAGGAGCGGAGATTTCTACGGGGTATGTAAGAGCAAATGATATAATGAAGATAAGTCGGAGATTTAAGAATCATTACCTTGTAACACAACATAAGAAATTTATAAACAATTCTTTCTTTTACAGGTAACTAATGAAGGCGAGTTAACATGGGTGTAACTGGATCTCTCCCCCTTGCTCGTTCAACAAGTCTTGCAGCACTATTTTGGACAATTTGCAATTATCTTATATATTTCTCAGCTAAACCAAACAATAGAGCATAAACAAATAAATAATCACTAAACTCCTGATGATTTTTTTTTTCTGGAACTCACATTTGAACCTGTTTAGTTTTCTGTTTATATATTTTACAATATACTTTCGACATATATTGCTTTGAATCTATATCACATTATTTTAAGTAGAATTTCAATTGTAATTCTGTACTCTAATTTCTATTTCGTTTTAACTGTATGCCAATCTATGTTCACTGTAATTGATATGTTTATTTTGTTTTTTTGCATGTTTTTATCTGTGAACCTTATCGCATTGCAGCCATCAATGGCTGCGAAGATATATTTTGATAAACCTTGAATCAAATTGAATTGAATTGAAATACAGCCCACTTTTTAATATAATATATTATATATGTATATATTAAAAGGTGGGAGGGGAGGGAGGGGGGTTAAGGGAGGTTGGCGGCTGTCACAGTTTCGATGAGCTTCCGTTGTCATGGATGAAATGAGAGTGACGTTGAGTGTACGATGACGATGTGTTGTTTGACAAGTTCCACTAGACGTTACCAATTACTCCGAAGAGATGTCTGTAATAAAAGTATAAAAATAACACACATGAAAATGACGTAGTTAATCAGCCGAAAATTAACTGTTACATGAAAACGTGAGGGTCTGTGCTTGAAATATAAATACAATATAGCAATAATAATGATACAATGTGCATGAACAAGGGAAAGATAATCCTAGGAGAGCTCCCAGCTGGTCGGCTAAAGATTCTTAATGAGGCTTAGCATCAGGAGGGACGATAATATTCATGAAATGACGTCGAGGGCCACCGATCGTTACACATTATTATAATACATTATTATGAATATGAAAATAACTGTTTCTTTGTTTTATTTCTCGTTAGATGTTATCAATCTTTGTGCCAAAAGATTTTTGTTTTGTGTGCTAGCTTTCAGTAACTTTACAAGCCTACTGATATGGGTATGGTCAGGAAGATGGTTCAGGGCTTTTCTTTTTTGTCCTTCCCCTTCTTATTTTCTCTCTTTTCTGGCATTTTCTGGATTTCTCTACATTGTCACTACCCGGTGGGATGGACGGGGCACGTCCATCCCTACCACGTAGCTGAAGAAATGGTTACAAATAATAATGTTGAGCTAACAGTAATTCAAAATGCGAGGAATACGTTATCAGTAATTCATGGTAAATCTTACTTTTCTCACTCGCAAGTCTCTTGGCCTGTTAGCACGAATGTTCACAACAGCTTTCAACGTCATGATCACAACTGACTGCCCCCGGGAGACTGCAACAGGGTAAGTCGTCCCCATTTTCCTCGCCGGCAGCGATGAGCATTTCTCCCGATTCAACTAAATATAATAATAATAATATGATGATATAAAGGCAATCAGCTATACCCTGTTGGTTGAATGTATATCTTTGAGCAAATATCGGATAGATTTATTATTTACAAAATGATATGCAACTACACGGTCGCTCATAAAGTTGGAATATATTTGTTTTACCCAAATTTATGGAATTATTTTAATAATAATTAATAATAATAATAATAATGGCTAGTTCTTATATTGCGCTTTTCAGGACCGAAGGCCCTCTCAAAGCGCTTTACAGATATATATATTATTACCCCAGTCATAGGATTCATAGATCTTGATCATAGTATACGTTCTCAGATTTTATTGAATAATAATTGGACAATTTGTTTGCGTGACTGCTAAAGCATGTGTATGCTACTATGCTTATCAACTAGGAGACCTACGCCCTTAAGTCATAAATGACAGTAATGAGGATTAATGGGGATTAATGGGGGGGGGGGGACACTTTTTTTTTTTTTTTTTGGTCTCGAAATTTGAAAATTTGACATTTGGCTCCGTTGGGGGGGGGGGGGGGGTAAGGTCACCTTTTTAGGTCAGCCATGGGAATTTTTTTTTTTTTTTTTTTAATAAATAAATAAAAAATCCAAAGGGGGGGGGGGGTAGGGAGGTGGTGGTGGGGGGGGGGGGGGGGGGGGGTTTACACACATAAAAATACCCCCCCCCCCCCTGTGTAAGCGCCTGCCCCTACTAACCACCAGCAGGCTCTAAACTATTCAATTCAATTCAATTCAAAATGGTTTATTTCAAATAAAACTTTCATCGCGGCGTTTAGCCGAATTACAAAAGTTTACAAACAAAATTAATAACACAATGTAATATATAACATAGCATAACATGATATATTGAATTTGCAAAATAAATCAGTATAAATACGAGAAATATAGCTTATTGCAACATATGGGAACATAATTTAGTAAGAAATCTGAATTAAATAGCGTTAAATAGCACTGAAATCATGTGAAAGAAGGACTAAAGTAGGCAATAAGCGGTAAACGGAACAAGTGCAGGTGGTGGAAAAAACGAGAGTACAACTGAAAGGTAAGGAGTAACGTTTGCAAATACACTGTAACTAAGAGTGGGAGAGATTTACAGAGGGAGAGTGGTAAAAGGCTGAGAGGGGGAAAGATATAGGAAGTAGGAGTAGAAAGTGACAATGGAAAATTCATATAAGAGGATACGGAAAAGAAAGGAAAAGAAGAAGAAGACGATGATGATAAAGAAGAAGTAGAAGAACAAGAAGAAAAATGAGAAGAAATGGAAGGAGAAAAGAAAGAAGTAGAGAAAGGGGAGATAAAGATAAAAGACTTAAAAGGGCAAGAGAACAAAACAAAGTGGAAATATACAACCATGCCTAAAGTAGACAAGAGATGGTGGTGATGAGGGGTGATAAACTATTGTCACATGACATATTCAGTTAAATTCAATTAAGTTCAATTCACTATGGTAAAACTAGACTAAAATGGAGTAAAAAAAATACTTTAAAAATCATGAAACAAATACAATACTTAATTGGTAAGAGTGTAAACACAGGCAGAGGCAAGGCAATCAAATAAAAAAAAATGAATGAAGAATAAGAAGGAGAAGGGAAAGAAGAAAGAAATAAAAAAAAGGAAAAGAAGAAAATAAGTCTAGAAATAAAGAAAAGAAGAAATAAAAGGAGAAAAAAGGGGAAAAAAGAAGAGGAAAAAGAGGCGTGTCAAAGAACAACAAAGCAAAACAAAACAAAAGGGTGATGAAATTGCTGAGCCTGAAGGGTACAAGAAAAGGAGGAAAGTTCATCGTTTACTTTGGTTAAGTGCACGGATGAGGTACGGAATTGGACTATTTTGCATTCGTTTAGTTTTACATCTAAGTTCAGGAATTTGGGGTTTACGTCTCAGTGTTCTAGTATTATTTTCCGGAGGGAAATACTGTTTGAATTGATCAGTGTAGAGTAGGGTCGTTTTGAAGAACGACAAGCACAAACTCTTTCTTCTATCAGAGAGAGATTCGATTTTCAATTCATCTAGGACAGTGTCATAAGTTGAGTAACGGGCACCGATAATGACTCTCAAAACTCTCTTTTGGACTCTTTCTAACCTGGTGATTTGGTTTTTGGTGAGGCCTCCATTCCATACAGGGGCTGCATATTCAATGACAGGTCTTATGTAGCACATGTATATGGTCAACAAGTCATCATAGGTTAGACCATGACGTTTCAATAGTCTAAGCATATGAATGTTACTGTTTGCTCTCTTTATGATATTATTTATGTTTTGATCCCATTTTAAGTCATTCTGAATAATGACTCCTAATATTTTGGTGGCTTTCACAGTAGCCAGTTCATGATTTCCGGTAGAAACTGCAGGATCGATTTGGGGAACCCGTAGGAAACAAACATTCATTTGAGCACATTTTGGGGGGTTCAACTTCATATGATTATGATCACACCAGGTTAGAAGATAGTCTATAGACTTTTGTAATTCAGATGGTTGGTTACAGTTCCTACATTCAACAATTGACAGGTCATCCACATATTTGAAGGTAGTTGAGTTCTGGAAAGATGGATTAACGTCATTTACCATTGCTAGAAATATTGTTGGACCTAATTTAGTTCCCTGAGGAACACCTGCATGTAATGAAACCCAATCAGAACATGTTGAATGGTATCGTACACACTGCTGACGGGAACATAAGAAATCTGCAATCCATGGAATAATGGCAGACCTGGTGCCAAGGTCGATAAGCTTTCTAATGGCTATCGTGTGGTCAACCCTATCAAAGGCTTTGGTAAAATCAGTAACAATTACCGAAGATGTAGCTTTTGGTTTATCCGCATTTTGGAATAAGAGATGTAGCATGTTTATCAAGTAATGGTTTGTTGAGAGGAACTTTCTATTACCAAATTGATTAGGGTCTATTTTGGATCTTATATCTTGTAGAATCCACTTTGCCATAAAACCTTCAGCAATTTTGGCGAAATGGCTGGTAAGAGAAATCGGGCGAAGTCTGTCAATCGTAGGGGGGTTAGTCTTCGGGATCAGAATAACGATGGCTCGTTTCCAGTCCTTTGGAACCTTGCTTTGGCTGAAAGAGGTATTAATGATGTCTGCAAGTGGGGTCGCAAGTTCTACACAAAATTCCCTGATGATCCTAGCTGATATATTATCTGGACCGCCAGCCGTTGCCTGTTGCACTCTTGACAGTTCTTTGTAAACCTCCCAAGATGAAACAGTCGGACATGGACTCCTAGAAGGTAAGTATGATGGAAGATCAGTTGGGCTGAATTGGTGGATATCAGATGCAACGGAAGCAAAGAAATTGTTGATTGCAGAAGCTATTGCAAACTCATCGTTTGATGGTATGTCAGGAACGAAAATGGGGCTCGGGTCCTTTACGTTACCAGTGATCACTCGGATTTGTCTAAACCAAGCTGAAGGATTGCTTTTCTTTAAGCGTTGAACACGTGATGCATAATATTCCTTTTTTGCGTTTTCTATGCTTACTTTCAAAGTTTTCTTTAATCTCTTCCAAGCTATCACGTCATTTCGGTGGAAGGCTCTTTGTCGCTCATTGATGAGTTGTTTTATTCTTGTAGTCATCCACTGTTTGTCACCATTATGAAGTTTAACCCTACGAACCGGAAAGAAGTTATTTATTGCTGATTGAAGAGTTTGGAGGAATAAATCATACTTTTCATTAATATCTACTATGTTCACAACTTCAGACCAATCAACACTGTTCAGCCACCTGCCGAAGGATCGTTTAGCGCTATCGGGCATTGGACGAGTTGTACGGTAACGGCTAGCATTGGTGGGGACTATGTGATCTCGCGGGAGCCATAGTACTGAGTTATGGTCAGATTGTCCTACGGGGGAGCAAATAAGCACATCTTTATATCTGTCACCTATATTGCATATTTTATAATCTTATCTAAGATTCTATCTCCTCTTGTCGGTTGACTTACAACTTGTTCAAAACGGGGATCAGCAGTTAGGGGGGAAATATCCATTTGGTTGAAGTCACCTGTTACGATGATTGCAGCTTCCGGATGGCGGGTGATGAGGTCGTCAATGGTTGCAAGGAGGTGTTCAACCAGTTGTACTTCGACCGTGTTGTCAGGTTGGGGGAAATAGACCGCAGCACAAAATATACAGGATACAGATCGGGGCAGCCGATTAGGGCGCAATTTGGCCCAAACAACTTCTAAATTGTCTGGCACCTCAAAATGGTACACCTGTACACCTGTACCCCTAATAACCACCAGCAGGCTCTGAACTAAAAGGTTACACCTGTACCCCTACTAACCACCAGCAGGCTCTGAACTAAACGGGTACACCTTTTCCCCTACTAACCACCAGCAGGCTCTGAACTAAAAGGTTACACCTGTACCCCTACTAACCACCAGCAGGCTCTGAACTAAACGGGTAAACCTGTTCCCTTACTAACCACCAGCAGGCTCTGAACTAAAAGGGTACACCTGTACCCCTACTTACCACCAGCAGGCTCTGAACTAAACGGGTACACCTGTACCCCTCCTAATAACCAGCAGGCTCTGAACTATAAGGGTACACCTGTACCCATCCAAACAACCAGCAGGCTCTGAACTAAAAGGGTACACCTGTACCCCTACTAACCACCAGCAGGCTCTGAACTAAACGGGTACACCTGTACCCCTCCTAACAGCCAGCAGGCTCTGAACTAAAAGGGTACACCTGTACCCCTACTAACCACCAGCAGGCTCTGAACTAAAAGGGTACACCTGTACCCCTACTAACCACCAGCAGGCTCTGAACTAAAAGGGTACACCTGTACCCCTACTAACCACCAGCAGGCTCTGAACTAAAAGGGTACACCTGTACCCCTACTAACCACCAGCAGGCTCTGAACTAAAAGGGTACACCTGTACCCCTACTAACCACCAGCAGGCTCTGAACTAAAAGGGTACACATGTAACCCTACTAACCACCTTGCACCGCATAATTATTTGAACCCATTTGTTTCGCTTTTGTTATAGTGAGTGATACATGAAGAAGAAGAAGAGAGAAAAAAATAAAAATAAAAATAAATTAGAAGAGAGAACTGCCTATTATAAACATTTAGAATCTTTATGTATATGATCTGTTTTTCATTGGTTTTCGGACATAATTTTGAAGAAACGCGGAGGAGACGACTAGATTTATTGGTGGACGTCGGCTTAGGCTCAGCATTAGGCTGAGTTGAGAACTTTGTCACAACGTACCGTGTCCGAGCTAGTCCTTGGGCGTCTGTATAGCCAATATGCCTTTTGCTCGCGAGTCACTGAATTATTCAGCATTAAATAAAAATATTAACTTTTAAAAGTCCAATTTATCCAAATCTATATATTATTATAAAAAGTAAATCTAATTTTAAAAGATAAAAATCCTAAAAGAAGAGGCATTAATATTCACTTCTGAATGAAAAATCAACTCAAACAACAACAACAGCAACATCAGTGAGAAAAT
This sequence comes from Strongylocentrotus purpuratus, assembly GCF_000002235.5. Classification (NCBI taxonomy): domain Eukaryota; kingdom Metazoa; phylum Echinodermata; class Echinoidea; order Camarodonta; family Strongylocentrotidae; genus Strongylocentrotus; species Strongylocentrotus purpuratus. The sequence goes on from NW_022145594.1 coordinate 51,349,067, forward strand.
ACAAAATTCAGTTCAAAACTCTAACATAAATAGGTTAAATACGCTGATTATTTGTATCCAATTGTAATAATATATAATTATGCTGGTACTTCAAGTCAGGGTTTCAAGTTTAAAAACAACCTGAAAAAGAATTCTTGGTGATACAGGTTTTGAAACCTTTTTAGAATTTGAGTGGTGAAATCTTCATCTTTCCTGTACGAAAATGGGTTGCCATTATTATTGATCACTACGATTTGAAGCAGATGGGGCTCTTTCTTGAATTGCTTATTGTAAATACACATTGATATTTGAATCAATTAGGAAGAATTCAAAAGAAAATATATATTATGCAAAGTTCGGTGGCTTAACATATAATATTTTTATTATTATTATTATTATTATTATTATTATCATTATTATTATTATTATTATTATTATTATTATTATTATTATTATTATTATTATTGTTATTATTATTTATTTGAACAATCGGAAAACATACAGTGAGTATTACAATCAGATAATACATATAAATATCATAATACCTACAAATAGCTTTAGGGAAGTGGAGAGGAGAGAGAGAGAGAGAGAAATATTAATACAATAGTTGCTTCTAATTAGAGGCTAATGACTTATGGATTGTATTTTGTCGTCATCAGGATAATAATGGGCAGGTGAAGTATAAAAGTGTTTGTAACCAAGTGGGGGCCCGGTATTTAACAGTAAGTTTGTAAACACAATCCGTGTCAGCTATAACGTATAACACATGCAGGGTGGTATAAACCATAGCGTTCTTAGAGAGATAGTGGTAACACTCGCACACTTACGCGATCAAAGGAACTCCAAATTGTTCCACACATATAGTTTACAGTCTTTATAATTATGGGATGCAACTATTTGGAGCTCCATGAATTGAACTTTGGTCGCGTACGTATGCGTGTGTCACATCTCTCTCTCTCTCTCTCTCTCTATGCTATGGTCTAAACTAACCAAGATGTATAGGCATACTAGCTTCATAATATATATCGCCTTAGAAAGGGCTATCAGGTAGGCTATATTTAATCAGTACTGTTGTAGAGGCACGTTTTAAAAAATAGCTACCAACGTAATTTAGATGAGGCAGCTCATTTTCTACGTTATGTTTAGTACACAGTACCAGGTAGGTTAAGAGTAAGGGTCGTCTATCATAATTTTTTCATTAAAAAATTAGAAATCATGCCTCTACAACTGATTAAATAATGCATACCAGATTATGCATTATGGTCCATGATATCAAGCTCAAGTCAGGTTGCAATCGCATCCTCAATTAACTCGGCCCTGCCCCTTGTAGCTATTTGCAAGCTGGTTTAAGCCTTTATTACTGAAACAACTAAAAACACTTTAAATGGCTCAATAAAGTCTGTGCTTGACAATAATCTTACCGCTTTCAGGTTCAGACGTAGATGATGAGTTTCCGCTTGAATCAGCATGAACACACACCACCATCATCACCACCAGTGCTAAGATGAGTAACTTCATGACTGCTTTTGATAACGGCTGCTTTATGCAAGAATCAAGGAAAACAGTGTTGTAAATTTGTGTTTCAATGATGACAACTTCAAAAATGTATAATTTTGCTATTTATTTTTTTTATAGGATATTGCTCAAATTTTACCAATTTGTTTGTCTCATTTTTCTGCTTTTATCAAAACTATTAAAATTATCACGGTGGACTTCCCCTTTAAAGTACTATGTCCAATTTGCAGGCCAAACAAATGAAAAGGTCAAATTCCAACGGCATTTGAAAGACAATACAAATTTAGAACTTCCCTCAAAATGAAAGGGCTTGAAAACGGTCGTACGTCGTACGTTTTGTGCAGCACAAAGATTCAATAAGTTTAATTTCGGCTATCACAAGTAGTGGGTTATTGATGTAGACAAATGCTCATGTACCTGTTACAGCTCATGTTATGTATGTTATTACCCAAAATACAAAGATATCAGTCAGTCACTCAATAGTGTCTGACAGTGAAGTCTAGAAGGTAAACGTTTTTTTGCATAATTTAAATACTAGGACACTGCTAATGTTTAAATTTCACAGAAAGGACATACATGAAACGAGAAGATATAAAAGACCAGAAAAAACGCCCCAAATCTACCATTCTGTGAAGACTGCAATATGAATCTTATAAGAGATGAATTCCATATAATTGTGAAATGTGACAAGTATAAAGATTTACGAGTAGATTTTATTAAAAAAAATTAGTAATCTGGAAGAAAATTTTAGTAATTTGGAAAGTCAAGAAAAATTCATATTTATAATGAGATTAGACAATAAAGTTGTAATTGATACTTCTTCTTCGTTCACCAAAAAAATAATTGCAATGAGGGGTAATTTTTAGATACAATGTTATAACAAAGTAGAAATGTACAATCTTATGCTTTTGTTTTAATTCTGCAGTTATTCGCAGTAATGTATAAGTACTATTACGTCATTTGTTTTAGGCATTCCATGTACCTCATTTACCTATTTTGTATGGCATGAGTTATAATTTATTTAGAGAAGTGCTGTATTATGTTTTATATATCTAAATCTTCGGATGTATTATGGTACATTATATTACTATATGCATTATGTCATCTTATTACTAAAAGAAAAAAGAGTGTTTCTACTAGATATAATTTTCTTTCCGTTTTGCTATAAACACTGCATTGTAAATTGATTTATACGGTATATATGTTTACAGATTATTGATTCGTTACATTACATTGTAAATTGACTTATATTACATATATGTTTCCAAACAGAATATTGATTGTTTACATTACATTGTAAAGTGATATATATGTTTATAAACTCCTGACGACGGATAGTCAACCTGTTCTAAACGTCGAGCCACTCCTGTCACTCATCCTCTCCGAGCGCTATAGTTCTCCTTAGAACTATAAGCTAAGAAAGACCAACAGTCTATTTCAAGACTATACACAAACAGTCCTTTTCAGGACTACACACTCTTTTTCATTTCACTTATTTATTTAAGCACGGTCACTCTCAGCCTTAACGGTTGATTTTCAGAAAATCCGTGACTGAATAAAACATATACAAATTATATCACAAAACAAAATCAAGTAACAAAAGATAACAAAACTTAAAAATATGCGAAATAATCGAATCAAATCAACAACTAAAAATAAACCAAGAAAACATGAATTCTTATAATGTAGAAAAATACAAATTAACAATAATGATTAAAAAGTAGATAATTAACAGAGAAGTGTATTGTAAACGAAGAGTCTAATTGACTCTCCTCCCAAGGGACAGCCCCCTCCCCCCCCCGCTATCTCCCAAGGGTCAGCCCCCTCCCCCCCCCCGCTATCTAGGTGGTGACATGATGTGTTTTCTAAAAACATTTTTATTCTCTATGGTTTTCAGTTCCTGTAAAATTGTGTTCCAGCATTTCGCTCCTCTGTAACTTAAACTCCCTATTTTATAATTCGTTTGGCCTTTGTGTAATGCGAAATTATGAAAAGAGTGTCGCGTATTATACACAGGGTTGCGCTTTTCAAAGAAACGAAGAATAGGTTTTTGGTGCATTATTATAAAATATTTGGTGCATCACTATTAATGTCCTTTTTAAAAATCTTTCTAAAAACTTTCTTAAAACCTTTAAACCATTTGGTGACTTTTTCAGACATACCGATGAAACTTAATTTTTGCAGAAGGATGTGATGATCAATGCAGTCAAATGCTTTTTGTAAATCGAGCAAAACAATCCCTGTTGTGCACCCTTTGTCTATATTATCAAATAGATCGTCTGTGATATTTAAAAGTGAAATAGTCGTTGAGTGCTTTGGCTGAAAACTTGACTGATTATCACATAGTAAGTTGTTGTCATTTAAAAATTCATATATCTGCTTGAAAACAATCTTTTCTATCACTTTTGCTAGTACTGGAATAACCGATATTGGTCTGAAATTGCTTTTTTTTCTCGTTTATCTCCCTTTTTATATATGGGAGTTACACGTGATATTTTCCATTGAAGCGGAACAATTCCTTGAGTCAAAGACATATTTATAATATGACACATTGGTTTGGCAATATATTGAGAAATCATCTTTATAAACAATGCTGGGATCTCATCTGGCCCTGTACCCTTTTTGACAGAAAAGTTTTTTAATTCCTTTAAAACAGTACTTTCGGAAACATCGGCAAAATTGAATTCGCCAGCGGAAACATCAGAACAATAATTTTTAAACCCTCAAGAAAGATTACCGAGAGTCCTTTTCAGGACTCCTCAATCCTCTCTCTCTCTCTCTCTCTCTCTCTCTCACACATGGTGTACCCGCAAGCCTACTGTAAAACAGAATATTGATGTACATCACTTAAGTTTAATAAATACAATACAATACAATACATTACATATTCATAATTCCTGCAAAGTTCTACATAATTTTATGTTGGCTGCAAAAGGGACATAGTATCTTTAAAACAGTTGGATAATATTTTACACATAGGAGGTAAACAAAAAGGACCCTACATGTTTGTTGGGTAAGACAAAGAACCAACACTAGGTAATGTTGAACCGATTTCTGGTACAATAATAATAATCGCTCATACCCAAATTTGAGTTTGAAAATAGTTAGTATTTTGAATACCAATATATATTCAAATACCAATTTATGAAGGTAGTTGTAAGACACTAGCACCCTTTAGACCTCCCGTTTACGAGATCACTGGGCCATCGTCCCACTCAAAATTGCCAAAGCACAATATTAATGTACAATAAAAGCCCGTTGCACAAGAGGCGAACAAATGTCTAAAGAAATGCAGACCTACGCTCAACAACTGAATATATATTAATAATTCCCGAATTCTGAATCTCAACGACCAAAAAATGTTTTATAGTGGTTGCTTCGGAAGATAGTTAACTTGTCCCATTAAAAAATACTCGTTCCCTCATTAATAAAGTTTGATTCACCTATTTAATAGTTTGATGTTTCTCTTCACATTCTGTTACTTAGTAAGCGATAAATTACTTTCTATTTTAGCGCTCCTAAATAATCGATAAGATTGTCAATACTGACGGAATCAGAAAGACGTCTCATGTCCAACAGGCATAACGTAAGGGATGTTGGTCCTACCTGTTTTTGATGCGGTGTTCGAGTAGAATTCTGTGAGATGATGATTTACCTTCTCGTAGCTTGATGTGACGAAGTGTCTCTACCCAGATATCTGTTGAATAACTGTCCAGATAGCTTCTATTAATATAGAAAATCGAAGCCTGAAATGACCTTCTGCTCGTAAACGACAAATCACCGCATTCAAATTAAATTGAAAATAGTGTTCAACAACACGATGGTGGTTGAAACTTTCTAATATTCGAAGATATATGACCTTCAGACCATATTGTTTCATTATTTTTCATTCAATCAATCAACGTCAAAGAATTGATTTATCATCGCTCTTCAATTTATTATTTCACCTTTGAATGTACTTTCATTCTTATGAATCACGAATGAACACTGAATTGGATTCTTCAATGTTTGTTTTGATTAATTTCCTCCCCTTTCCTTCTCCCTGTTTAATACTGATAACATTTTCAATTTTTCTTAATCAAGGCAAATATTGTTTTCATATTTTCTTTCTGCAAGAGAGAGAGAGAGAATATGTTAAGTGAGAATTATCACTTACAACTATGAATTGCACCCTTTACAACATTATTCTATTAGCTGAAAATATTCATGAAATAAATTCACATAATACACCAACGCTGTTCAACGCATCCAACGCTCCAACCATAGCCCGTATGCCAATGCACCATATTTATCAAATAGGAAAAGATTTTTAAATGAAATTCGGAGACAAATCACATTAACAAAGTCTGGCAGGCATCAGTTGAAATCATGGATTTTCTGTGACTGGATTAGCACTAGGTTCTGAGGGACCAGTCACTGAAAATCCATTATTTTACATGTGCCTCGAAAAAACAGTACATTTGATTGACATCCTTCTTTAACCCTAATAAGGCCGGGCTATTTGAGGTCTTAGTATGGCCGGGGGGGGGGGGGCATTTTGGCCCCCCTTAAGTGAAGTGTATAGAATAATATGATAATTTCAATATTTTGAAAAAATCACTCATTTGCATATTTATGGTAATTTATGCAAATAAAGACATAAAACTCACATTTTTACCCATAAATCATATATTATTCATAATTAGACATTCTTTTTCACTACATATATTATTCATAATTAGACATTCTTTTTCACTACATATATTCATTAGACCATTCTGAATAATAAAACAACACAAAAATTTGGAAGAGCCAGCTTATTCCTTATGTTATCCCTTGTTTTGATAATTTCTTATATATTTCATTGTTTCTTTTTACTTATGTATTTTATTGTTTTTGTTGTTTTATTTCATTTCTTACTACAATTCAACTATTTTGAAACCCAAAACTTCCACCTAAACTTTAAAAAAGATCCAATAACCCATGTTTGATCTGTTTTTAGGAAAAATTACTTTTCCATATGTTTTGTACACAAATCACGAAAATGAGCGATTTTCGGGCTGACATGCAAAGACAAAAGGTCACGTGACCTTGTAAACTTAGGTCCGATTTTCAAAAAAATTCTTTTAAAAGTTGCGCAAGACTCGAAAGAAAAAATTCAGCGAGTGGCGGGGCGCCATCCATATGCGTTCTCGAGCAATCAGAAAAATTGTGGAGGGGGGGGGGCATAATGGCCCCCGGCCTTATTAGGGTTAACAAATGAAAAACAACTAATCATGTAAGCTATGAAGCTGTAGAAATCAAGTATCGATTCACACCTTTCTACAAAATACACACAATCACACACACGCACACACACACACACACACACGGAAAAACACACAAATACACAATATACATATATATATATATATTACAAATTAACGCTTTTGAAATTACATCTTATATGCTGCTTTTGTTGAAATATATCTGGTATTTTGTATTTTCTACTGCACAATCTTCATCATCTTAATCCATGACAAGAGATTAAAAGTATTGTTTATAGATATTGGACAAAGATAACCAAATTTAACTTAAATAATTTCGATCCCGATCCGTGCCACCTTTTCTCAGTCGCAGGCGCGCCGGAAGCAGTTTGGGACTGGGGGGGGGGGGGGGGGGTGGTGGGTAAACATTCCAGGGGGCAAACATTCCAGGGGCAGTGACGTAATGAGAAAAAAAGTTCGAAAGGGGGGGGGGGGCAGACGAAAAATCTGCATCACCACCAGTCTAAAACGTTACATGCAGGTCCCGCGGAACGTTTTTCAAAGTGGAGTATTATCGATCAGGTAGAGCGTAAATTTGCGTGGGGTCCAGGGCATGAGCCTCGGCAGGGGGTCAAGGGGCTGAACCCCCGGAAGCTCAGGGGTTTTAGGTATTTAATTACGGTTAGATGAGCATCCAGGGGCCCTCTGTAAGGCAATCGACGTGTTCCAGGGGGGGGGGGGGTAGAGCCCCCAGAAGCTCAGAGGTTTTAATATTTAACTACGGTCAGATGAGCATTCAGGAGCCGTCTTAGCAGCGCTCAAAATACACGGGGGCGATGGGTGATTCGCCCCCGTGAGCTCTATAATCGCCCCCGTCAGGCTGCCCACGGGGGCGATTGCAAAATAAAAAATCGCCCCCGTGGAATTATAAAAAAAAAGATTATCTTTTCTTATATAACTTTAACACAATATTGAGTATCAATTTTCAAACCTTAAACCAATGAAATGGAACTTAGATGGCGCTTTCCATCCCATCTCTATGAGTATTACCGATACAAACAACGGAAGCTCGCAGTGCACAGCTAATGCGGCCGTCATACTGCGCCGGTAGTACGTACCGGTGTGCACGCTGACGCCCAATATCTGCTAGAGCTGGAGACGATCGCGCAAGGACTGATACATGGAGAAGTTTTTCGTTGTGAAAAGTGTGAATCCTCTGAAATCTGGTTGTTCTAAAAGACCAGCAAATAATGTAACTCGACCAATAAATCAATATTGAGAAGAAGATCAGCAAAGATGCGGTAGGGGTGGATCTAGGCGGTTTAGGGGGTTTAATCCCCCGATCCTCCTTGGGCTGCCAAGTGAAAATGTGATGTGCATAGAAAAATGCTATCATGTGTCCAGACCTACACAGTAGTAGTAGATTTCAGTAGATGCCAGGAAAACATCACGAACGGGGGTTCAAAATAGCACCAAAAAATCGCCTCGCCGCTTATCGGCTCGTGGACGATGCTCCACATCGTATTTGGTTTACCCCCCCCCCCCACCCTTAGCAAAAAGCTAGATCCTCCCCCGTGTTTTGGAAGGATATGGTAAAGACTAAAAGTAAAGAAAGAATGTAAATAAGGTTGAATCCAGGGCCAGAGCCCTGGAAGCTCAGGGATTTTAGGCGTTTAATTACGGTTAATACCTTATTTTGTTGTGACACAGGCAGTTAACTATTTTTTCTTACTTGCTCTCTTTCTTTCCATTTCTCTTTATATACTATTTCAAAAAAGTGGAGGGGGGGGGGGACCTCAAGGCTCCCGATCCCCGCCGTTCCGCGGGCCCTGACGTGTAGGCCCCTAGGCATCTCAACAAGCATATTTCTTGCCTGGCTGTAAATTTAGGAATGTGTCATTTTACAACAAACGCATAAAAAAGTATAATTTAATAAAAAATCTCAGAAAATTATGTCATTTCAGCATTATGTGTAAACCACCGTTATGGAATTAGAAATAAACCACGTTTGAATTTTATTTCCCCCAAGCCCCCTCCCCAATCAGTACGCCAGTGCCCCCCCCCCTGATTTACGCTTTGTTGGCAACTGATCTCCTCTACGCTTTTTCTTTCTCTTTTTTTATTTCCCTTTCTCTCCTCTTTCCCTTTCCTTTCCCTTCCTTCACTCTCTCTTTTAGGTTTTCTATCTCCCCTTCTTTTCACCCTTTTTTTTCTTCTTCCTCTCTTATGGTCCCTTTTAGCTCTCCTTTTTTCCTTTTCCTTCCTTCTCTCTTTTTATTTAGCGGGGGCGGGGGAGGCAAAGGCCTTTTGCCCCACCCCCATCCCGATCCGCAATTTGTTGGCGGGAAAATTGCAACTGATATCCCCCTTCTTTTATTTACTTCTTTCTCAATTTTCCTTTCCTTTATTTCCTCTTTAGTGACTGGTCCCTCAGAAACTAGTGCTAAGCCAGTCACAGAGAATTCATGATTTCAACTGATGCCTGTCAGTGCATTGTAAATTTGATTTTTCTTCAAATTTCATTTAAAAAAGTTTTCATATTGAGAAGTATGGTGCATTGGCGTAGGGCTATGGTTGGAGCGTTGGATGCGTTGAACAGCGTTGGTGTATTATGAGGATTTATCATATTCATATTCTGAATATTTTCAGCGAATTGAATAATATTGAAAAGGATGCAATTCATAGTTGTACTCGATAATTCTCACTTAACATATTCTCTCTCTCTCTCTCTTCCTGTCTTGCATAAAGAAAATATGAAAATAATATTTTGCCTTGATTAAGAAAAATTGAAATTTTATCAGTATTAAACAGGGAAAAGGAAAAGGGAGGAATTTAATCAAAACAAACATTGAAGAATCCAATTCAGTGTTCTTTCGTGATGCATAAGAATGAAAGTACATTAAAAGGTGAAATAATAAATTGAAGCGCGATGATAAATCAATTCTTTGACGTTGATTGATTGTATCAAAAATAATGAAACAATATGGTCTGAAGGTCATATATCTTCGAATATTAGAAAGTTTCATCCACCATCGTGTTGTTGAACACTATTTGCAATTTAATTTTAATGCAGTGATCTGTCGGTTACGAGCAGAAGGTCATTTCAGGCTTCTATATTCTATAATACTATCAACAGATATCTGGATAGAGACACCTCGTCACATCCAGCTACGAGAAAGTATATCATCATCTCACAGAATTCTACTCGAACACCGCATCGAAATTCTTTTCACCCTTTTTTTTTCTTCTTCCTCTTTTTTGGTCCCTTTTAGCTCTCCTTTTTTTTCCTTTTCCTTCTTTCTCTCTCTCTTTTTTTAGCGGGGGCGGGGGGGGGGGGAGGCAACAGCCTGGGAGGCAAGGCCCTTTCGCACCCCCGATCTCCTTCTTCCCCCTTTTCTTTTCTTCTTCCTCTTCTTTCTTTCCCTTTCCCTTCTCTTTCCTTTTCCCTTCTTTTCCTTCTCTCTCTCTCTCTCTCTCTCTCTCTCTCTCTCTTTTGCGGAAGGGGGGGGGGGGGTAAGGCCCGCTCACCCCCGCTGGATCCGCGCCTGCATCTACATTATATCTACTAACGTAATCCCCTAATAAATGGATCTAGATGATTGATTGACCTGGTCTCAGTGACGGGTAAAACTTTTTTTCTCAATAACTAGGTCTATAACCATGAAAACCGTCTAATTTTACTTTAGATTTTCAAACAGTAACAGTTACGACCTAAATTAGGCCTAAGGCTAAGGGCTGTACTCTATATTTTAATAACAAATTTAACGTTAACGTTAGACTTAACTTAAACTGTTGTTTTTCTGTGATACAAGTGGGATGGGAACACTTTTTTTTCAACAGCAAAAAAAAATAATCTTTCCCCTTTTTTTCCCCCTTCTTTTCCCCCCTTTTTTCCCCCCTGGATCCGCCACTGATCACGGGGATAAAAGTATACAGCTATGTCACAAGTAAATTTCTAAGAGGGAAAATGCCAACTTAAATAAATGATAATGATAAAATACCAAGGAATAGGAGTTTCATGGGTACCAATTCAATGGAAATTTGTATTAAAATAAGAGCCCCCGTGGACAAAAAATTAATTTGAGTCCTGCGTCTTAGGGCCCTTGGTGTGGTCCAGGGGGCAGAGCCCCCGGAAGCTCAGGGTTTTTAGGTATTTAATTAAGGTCAGATGAGCATCCAGGGGGCCGCCTTAGGGCCCTTGGTGGGGTCCAGGGGGCAAAGCCCCGGAAGCTCAGGGGTTTGAGGTATTTATTTACGGTCAGATGAGCATCCAGGGGCCCGCCTTAGAGCCCTTGTTGGGGTCCGGGGCGGAGCCCCCGTGAGCCCTGGGGTTTTATATATTTAATTACGGTCAGATGAGCATTTTGTATACCTTATTTGTGACATTAGCTTAGGTCACTTATTTTTTCTCCGTCTTTCTTTTTTTCCTTCTCTTTAACATACTTTTTCAAAAGGAGGGGGGGGGGGGGAGGGGGGCTCGAGCCCAGCCACTTTGCAGACCATGACACAAAGGCTTCTATAAATTAGCGTATTTCGCCTGACCGTAATTTGGGAATTTCCTTTTTTCCAACAAACGCATAAAAAGGTAAGACTTAGAAAAATAATGGAGAAAAAATGCCGGAAAATCATTTCACAACATCAAAATTTGTAAATCACTTGTTTCGAATAAGAAATATATAACCCCCCCCCCCCTTCCCTCCATCAGTACGCCAGCGTTCAGAGGCTCATATCTTCTCACCCCTATAACAAAAAAACAAAAACGGACACGCTTTCCCATTCTCGCACAATATGTCCTCGATATGCGTGTATTGCTATTATAGAGACCTCAATTGATAAATACCGTATTAATTCCTGTGAACTTTCCTTTTCTTTGAATGGAATTGTATAATTAATTTAATTCAGGTTTTTATTATCGTTACGTTCTTTTGGATTAAAAATACAAACCATGTTTACTCCATTACTGTTTTTTTTTTTTTTTTTTGGAGGAGGAGGGGCGTTTTTTTTGTGTTTTTTTGGAGGGGGAGGGGCGTTTTTTTTTTTTTTTTTTTTTTTTTTTTTGGGGGGGGGGTGGGCAAAAATGCGTTTTGCCCCCCCCCCCCCCCCACTTCCGGCGCCTATGAGCAGTGGTTTCATGCTGAGTACAGCTTGGAGTGACAGACCCTTTTACTGGACCTCAGCTTTGGAATAACCTTTCACGATCTATCAATGATCTATGTGATATACTTCCTGTACTGTACTTTTTTGTCCTCTTTTCATATATTTGTATTTGTAAGCGCTATGGTACATATTGTTTTTAGCGCTCCTAAATATTCGATATTATTATTATTATTATTATTATTATCATTATTATCAGGAGGGCTGAATATATCATGTCGGTCCTCCGTGATTTGATCTGAATAAAAATTCATAAAAAAAAAAAAATCATGTCGATCCTCAAGACTTTATGGTTCCTAGGTGCGACATCATCTCAACGATGCCACAATGGATAATGGAAAATAATCTTGATTTGAACACTTGAGACATTGTACAGCAAGCGGAGGACAACGGCGCTATTGAAGGAAGCCATCGATCATCATTATGGAAAATGTTTTTGTGTTCATTAAGGATTAAAAAGAACACAATAAAAAATGTCTTTGTAAATATTTGAATCATGACATGTAAATCTGTTGACACAGTCATACCTGAGCACGCCGCCAAACTAATTAAAGAAAAACTGTTTAAGGTAGTTTGGGGAAGATTTTTCATGCTGTAGTCGGTCTGCAATCAGTCTTGTTGATGTAACCAGGTTAAAAAGGTTAATATAAGTATTTTATGCTGATAAAGAGGATGAATACCGAAATTTGAGACCCGCTATGTTGGCCCTACCTTAGTCACACTGCCAAGCCGATTAAAAACCGAATCAAATCCGATCAATGATAGGCTATTCCAGGCAGGCGCGTACGCAGAGGGGGTGTTTGGGGGGTTAAACTCCCCCTTTGGTATTTTAATGTGTGTAAACCCCCCTAAAACAATCTTTAAAAAAAAAACCCTTTTTTTTTTTTTTTTTTTTTTTTTTTTTAAATTATTTAAAAAAAATGGCTGACCTAAGAAAGGTGACCTTACCCCCCCCCCCCCCCCCAAGTGAGCGACTTTTTGGCCGGCGCGATTTTCAAATTTTCCTGAGTGGTTGCGAAATTTTGGACCCGATTTTAACCCCCCCCCCCCCCTTGAAAAAATCCTGCGTACGCCACTGATTCCTGGGGGGGGGTGTTTCAGAAAGATCCTAAGTAGAACTTAACGCTAAGTTGGACTTAAAAATTATGGACAGCCATTGGAGCCTTTAAATGAAATATATTCAAAAGCAGAAATTCAAGTATTTTAGACTTTTTATGAATTCCACATCAAGAACATGAAATCTCCTAGATGATAGAAAATATGAATGATTTGAATCAACATTTCATGCCTTTTAAAATAACTTTTACAAAATATTTTCAAGGATGCTAATGGCTTTCCATAACTTTTAAGTCCAACTTAGTGTTAAGTTCTACTTAGGATCTTTGTGAAACACCCCCCAGGTCAAACAGTTTTTGTTCGGTTAAGTGTCTGTCTTGTGTCGGTCTTGTGATCGCGGTATACATACCCGGTTTTATACCTCAATTACATTAAACCGACTTCCAACCGATTCCAAGCCGACCGATTTCTAGGCCATCCAGAGTAACGTAACGAGTAACGTATTCTTTGGTATGTTATCGGTGTGACATTGTCTGGTGTTGTTCTCATCGGTGGGACTGGGGTACTAGGAGACCTAAGGCCTTTATCTGCTCTAGGACATAATTTTATGTAATTTATGAGTTTGCCTGAACAGTCTGAGCTGGATTGTATTGTGATATCCGCTCTTCAAAGAAATTATAGGTGACGATGTGGCATATGGCTCTCTGTCATTCTCTCACTCTCTCTCTCTCTCTCTCTCTCTCTCTCTCTCTTTCTTTCCTCTCTCTCTCTCTCTCTCTCCTCTCTCTCTCTCTCGGGTACTTCTTCTGTCTCTGTCTCTGTCTCTGTCTCTCTCTCTCTCTCTCTCTTCTCTCTCTCTCTCTCTCTCTCGGTTTTCCTTCTCTCTTTCTCTCTCTCTCTCTCTCTTTTCCTCTCTTTCTCTCACTGTCTTCCTCACTCTCTCTCTCTCTCTCTCGCAAAACCATTCTCTGTGTCTCTCTTTCTGACTTTCATGTTCCTTCTCCCTCTCCCACTCTTTCTCTCTGGTGTAACCCTGAAGACCATTAGTTTTTGCATGAAAAGATGAAATGATTTTCTGACATAAAACTAAAAATTCGTTTTCCATGCAAACAAATAACCTCCGTATAATCTTACCACTGCACCCAGTTCTGTTCTCTCGCAACCTTTTCACATCTTCTCAACATTATGTTCTTGCTTTTCTTCTCTCTCTAGTGCTCTCTCTCTCTCTCTCTCTCTGGTTCTCCTTCTCTCTCTCTCTCTCTCTCTCTCTGGTTCTCCTTCTGCCTCTCTCTCTTTTCCTCTCCCTCTCTCCCTGTCTTACTCACTCTTTCTCTCGCCAAACCATTCTGTGTCTCTCTTTCTGACTCTCATGTTCCTTCTCCCTCTCCCACTCTTTCTCTCTTCATATTAATTTGTGTAACCCTGAAGACCATTAGTTTTTGAATGAAAAGAGGAAATGATTTTCTGACACAAAACTAGAATTTTTTGTACGTGCAACCAAATAACCTCCGTATAATCTAACCATTTCACCCAGTTTTGTTCTCTCGCAACCTTTTCACATCTTATCAATATTATGTTCTTGCTTTCCTATCTGTTTTATCCATTATTCAGTGCGATTCTATTTTATCGTTGGAGCCATTGTAGGCAGGCATGACTATGCGCTTTACAACGATATAGATTAAAAAAATTATACGCTCATAAATTATGAAGGTCGGGCAATGGCAAGATCAACTGCAAAAGCAGGCCGTATGGTGTTTTCAAATCGAGTTATTCTTGAATTACTTTTTTGATTATCTTTTTCGATTTAAATGTGGAAAGCTATTTTACATGACCTTGTCAGGTGTGGATCCAGGATTTCTTAGAGGGAGGGGGGATGCCCAAATTTGAAATTAATTTGAAATTTAGGGTGCTGAAAGTGAAAATCGCGCTGGCCGATCGCTCAGGGGGGAGGGGGGGGGGGGGGGAGTGAGCACTTTTTTTATTTTGACCCCGGCAATTTGAAAATCTGGCCCGCCGCTATTTCACTCAACATATTTGCACCCCCCCCCCAAGCAAAATAAAAAGGGGAAAGTTTCTAGTCACAATCATTTGTTTTCCCTTTTTTTGACAGGGGGGGGGGGGCAGGGTCGTTTGCCCCCCTTCCCCCTGTATTCGCGCCTGGACCTTGTTCACTAGCGGATACTGCCTTTAAAATCAGGGCTTGCATACTGCATAGCGTAATACATTAAAATTAGAGGCGCCGTATTTGTGATAATCGTAATCGTGAACAGACCGGACAGGTACATAAGAGAACAACAAGCCCCCCCCCCCCCCCCCCCCCCCGCGCCATCTAGCGTTTTAATATGCATATATTCATTGGTATAAATCATTTTTCCACGTGGCTGACATCTTTTACATGAATATGAACTTTCATCGCTTCTGGTTTGTATTGATGGGATGATCCCTATTTTAAGTATAGAGGGAGTTAATCTTATGGGACATTTCACAGATTTCAGCTCTTCTTCTTATCGAGCGATGTAGCCAGTTTTAAAGGTACTATGTCCCCTTTGCAGCCAACATCAAATTCTGTAGAACTTTGCAGGAAATATGAATATGTCACAGAGGCGGCGCTCCGGGGGGGGGGGGGGGGGGGGGGGCAGGGGGGCACAGTGCCCCAAAATTTTATAAGAACCAAAAGTGCCCCTTTTTACATAGGAAATGTGCCACTTTTACTTTGACGAGTGCCCCTACTATTTTTTAAAGTGCCCATTCCCCTTTCGATCTCTGATTAGTGCCCCTTTTATTTTGACACGTATCCCTTTTCCTTTGACAAGTTCCCAGTTCCCTTAACAATAAGTGTCAAGTTTCCATTCTCATAAGTGCCTTTTTAAATCTGTAGTAAGTTCCCCTTTTCAGGTACGGGAAGCATTTGATTTGCTTTATATCATAGAGCCAACTTTGGTACACTATACCTCTACGCAGAATTATGACATTTTTTCCATTAATTATGGTTATTTATGCAAATTTATTCCAAAAATAACAAAAATATGCTTCTTCTCCTTCATTTCATTTTAAAGTTTTGTGCAAAATAAAAGGATGAGGATTATTTGCAAATTTGATCCCTCACAGAAAACACTTGATTTGTGGTTTAAAAAGAGGAGAAAAGAGAGGTTGAAAATTAAATGTTCAAAACGCATTTTGTTTTCGGCAAAGCGCTACTCCCAGCCGCTACTAGCGCAAGGCCAGGATAGGCCTAGGCATGGCGATCACACTGCATACCCCCCTTGCACACACACTTTGGATAGGTAGAACTATGGTAGTAGGGTCCATGGTAGAACAATGCTCACAGTTATTTTTTATGCTGGTGGCCCAATCTGGCAAAAATATAATAATTTTATAAATGATAGGAAATATCAAGAAATGATAAGTGTACTAGCGAATATAAATTTAGAGTAATGGTGGTCGATTTGTAACAAATGAAATTATGTCCCTTCCAGGGCATCAAATTTTTATTTTTTGACCAGTTCAAAAGTGTACCACATAAAATTTACGATATTTGTTGTTGCGAGATGCGGATGAGCGCTACGTCATTGATGTTCTGATTATATGCATGATTTATTGAATAAAGAACAGATTTATATTTTTTGTGTTTATTACAAATTTTAGTTGGTAATTTTAAGTCAGACAATGGTGCGCTTAGAAACACCTGTATTAAGCGCCTAATCAATGTTATGTATTATTATTATTATTATAATAAAAACACACACGCTTTCCCATCCTCTCACAATATTTTCACAATATACGCGTATCGCTATTACCAAATCAACTGTTGATGAATATAGGGGCATGCGGAATGTTTCGGAAATTTAATAACATTCCTCCCCTTTCTTTAAATGGAATATTATTTTTGTTTTGATTCAATTCATGTTTCATAATTTTTTTCTTTTTGGTTGGAAAAAAGAAATCATTTTTTACTCCTTTACTGATGATTTTTTTCGAAGGGGGGTGGACTTTTAACGGAGTGGGGGAGGGGGGGGGGGGCTAGAAATACGTTATGCTCCCCAATTTTTTCGTTTGGAGGGGGAGGGGGTCGACTGTATACTTTACCTTTTACCATAACAGTGCCTGTAGCATTGAAGATGAATGAAGAGTACAAACCACATAATTGTATTAGTTGTGTAAACACACTTTATTTATAACCGCAATTATGTAATCAAAATTGATATCAATTGATACCCATATTATTCACTGGAATAATAACGGTAGACAGAGAGGGGTGTCTATATCGTTGCATACTTAGTATAATAAATAACATTAATTAATAATTTGGCGATTTCTGTTTGAAATACAGTCCACCTCTTAAATATATAGACCGGTAGTGGACAAATTGCTGTTCAAGGGTTTTGGGTGTAAAATATCCATTTAATATTGACTTGACAGAGGTTTAGATGGGAATACTATAACTTAAATTCGCAAAAAAGCAGAAATATGTGCCCACATAATCAATGTTGAAGTGCATTTGCGATATCTATCCAGTCCGGATTAAAATAATTTACCAAATATATCAATTAGTAAGCAGTTTCCCGGCAAAATTTGTTTAATAATGTCTTACATTGTATTACCCTTATATAACTTTTATTACTGTAATATGCTTTGTATTGTATTATTCTATTATTGCAAATTATGTCCTGAAGTATGTTAAACTTTAACTTATGTGTATTTTACTTTCTTTCTTGGATTACTTGAGGGTCGTATGCCCACAATTATACAATATCCACACATCTGCGCTAGGAGTGTCATTTTTGATAGACATGGCGCATTATAAATGTTCACTACTATTTATCAATTATTATTATTAGTCAAAAAACATCTTTCACATGATGGGTAATAAGAGCTTTCATTTCATTTGAGAAGGGGGGGGGGCATTTCCAAAACTGGTCTTTACCTTTAATATATATTTTTCGGGGGGAGGGAGGGGGGGGGTAGGGAGGTTGGCGGCTGTCACATTAACGGTGAGCTTCCGTTGTCATGGATGAAATGAGAGTGACGTTGATTGTACGATGATGATGTGTTGTTTCACAAGTTCCACTAGACGTTACGAAAGGGGCCTTGAAATAAAAGTGTAACAAAAAAAAACACACATGAAAATGACATAGTTAATCAGCAGAATATTAACTGTTACATGAAACGTAAAGGTCTGCGCTTGAAAAATAAATACACTGTCGCTCATATAGGTGGAATATTTTTGTTTTACCCCAATTTATGGAATTATTTAAAAATAATCTAAAAATAATAGATCTAGATAATAGTATACATTCTCAGATTTTATTGAATAATAATTTGACAATGTGTGTTTTGCGTGACTGCTAAAGCATGTGTATGCTACTATGCTTATCAACTAGGGGACCTACGCCCTCAAGTCATAAATGACAGTTATGAGGATTAATGCCCCACAAAAGGGCACTAATATAGCACGTCGACACGGTTTTGATCCTGGGGCCTCACAGTTACGAGGCCATTGCTTTGTCACTGAATCATGACTATACGCAGCAGGGGCTAGGGTTGGGGGCAGTTTCCATAAATTTAAAAAAAAAAAAAAAAATGCAATAAATTTTCAATAATTTATTGCATTTTACCCCGGTTCCCAACATAAAAAATCCTCAGTGTGCCCATGCCTTGAGCCATAATGCATGGCCGTCCAGAGGATTTTTTTATGTTGTGGACCAGGGTAAAATGCAATAAATGATTGAAAATGTATTGGATTCTCTTTTCAAAAATAAATTTATGAAAACTGCCCCCTATCCTAGCCCCTGCTGCGTACAGTCATGAGTCAGTGACAATGTGCTATATTAGTGCCCTTTTGTAGGGCATTAATCCTCATTACTGTCATTTATGACTTAATGGCGTAGGTCCCCTAGTTCATAAGCATAGTAGCGTAAACACAAAACACACATTGTCAAATAAATATTTAATTAAATTTGAGAATGTATACTATTATCTAGATCTATTATTTTAAAATTATTTTTAAAATAATTCCATAAATTGGGGTAAAACAAAAATATTCCAACTATATGAGCGACAGTGTACACTATAGTAATAATAATGATACAATGTGCATGAACAAGGGAAAGATAATCCTAGGAGAGCTACCAACTGGTGAGCTTAAGATTCTTAATTAGGTTCAGCCTCAGGAGGGTCGATAATATTCATGACATGACGTTGAGGGCTACCGATCGTTACACATCATAACAATACATTATTATGAATATGAAAATAAATGTGTCTTTCTTTTACTTCTCGTTAGATGTCATCAATCTTTATCTATCGTGTTTTGGAAGATGGTCCAGACCTTTTCTTTTCTCGTTCTTTCCCCTTCTCATTTTGTCTCTTTTCTTGCTTTTTCTGGATTTGTCTACATTGTCACTACACGATGGATGGATGGGGCACGTCCATCTTTACCCCGTAGCTAAAGAAATTGAAACAAATAATATTATTACCCGTATTAGATATCGGAGCAGTGGTTTTACAAAATCATATTACACTTGTTGTAATCCTAAAAGAGCTAATCAGTAACCAAATATTAATCGACTACGAGGGTAATGGTATAGTATTAATGACTGCTACACGCCTCGGGCAATAGCACAATTGTAACCTTCCCGAGAGCGTATAAAAACAATTATATACCTCACTTAAGAAATCCAGCCATCTGATTGGTCGAAATTGCATTCATAAACTTTAACTATTCCTGTAAAATTCCCGGTAAAATTCCAAACCCATGTAATAGTTCCCAAAAATAGTTCTAAAATCCCAGTTACCATGGTTACTGGGAAAATAGTTCAGTCTTGGTGAAATACCCATAGGTTCACATGTTAAAAATGGTTTGAGCGATCGAGGATACCGTACGTGTGCGAAGAATTGGTCGGTATTTTCATACAAGACAAGACAATTCCAAACAAGACAAAAATGGCTGAAGAAACTCTCCCAAGATTTCAACTTATCAAATGCAAGACTCGCTGACAGCAATTAGAACAACAAAAAGGGCACGTGAAATTATCCTTAAACATGTTCGTTTAGTTGCTGAAAATGCTTTTGACGAGTACCAGCATAGACGTAGACGAAAATAGATCTATAGATCTTCCCATAGAGATTGCACGCAATGCAGTCTCTATGCAGTCTACGTGCATTGCGCGACCATGCAAAAAAAAATCAAGTTTTTTTTTTCAATTCGAGATTCAAACCATTATCTGATGTGATCCTGAAGGTGATACAGTGAGGTGTCATATGGAAGCGCAGGTTTTTCTCCATATTCCCCACAGGGCCGGCCCACCCCCAAAATTGTAAAAATATCTTGCTTAGACTAGAATCTAGATCTAGTCTATACTCTCAAAGATACACTCATAAAAAAACAACCGTGCAGATAAACTAGAGAAAGGCCAAGGTGATGTCATAAGTTGACCTTTTTCGGCATATAAAAGTATTAATGACTGCTTTAATATTCGAGAAATAGTTTTTTTTTTATATACGCTCTCGGGAAGGTTACAATTGGGCTATTGCCCTCGGCACGCCTCGGGCAATATCATTAATACTATACTATTTCTCGAATATTAAAGCGGTCATTAATACTTTTATATGCCGAAAAAAAAAATCAACATATGACACCACATTGGCCTTTCTCTAGTTTATCTGCACGGTTGTTTTTTATGACTATGACTGAGTGTATCTTTGAGATCGAGTAGACTAGATCTAGCTTCTAGTCTAAGGAAGATATTTTTACAATTTTTGGGGTGAGCCGGCCCTGTGGGGAATATGGAGAAAAACCTGCTCTTTCATATGACACCTCACTCATCGAGTATAACCTTCAGGATCACGAGCAATATTAGTTTGAATCTCATGAGTGCGCAATTAATGCATAGGGATGTGTGCAATCTCTATTATTTTAGAACTATTACATGGGTTTGGAATTTTACCGGGAATTTTACAGGAATAGTTAAAGTTTATGAATGCAATTTCGACCAATCAGATGGCTGGATTTCTTAAGTGAGGTATATAATACAAACTATCATCGCCGAGGTGATCTCGGGGCTACTAACTTCCCGAGCCAGTGTGCCTTTGGTGTGATTATTTCGTCACAATAGAGTGCGCGCAAAGTGCGCAGGTTCTCGTACGCATAATAGATGCGCAATGAAAATGACAAAATACGGCGCGGTCAATACAAGATGCCCGGATGCGAGACCGTGGAAAATTCCAAGGTATATTTTCACTCGTCTTTACACGCAAAATCAATACGCGCAGGGAGACCAAGGAAAATACAAAGAATATACCCCTCCGGTCCCACTGCTAGTGAAAACTAGGGCAATACGGTTTTGTAAATGGCCAGCTCAGATGTCTGATACGGGTAATAATATGTGGTATCTCCCTCAAGGCCAGTCCATATGGCTTATGCCGAGAGGGTGGGTAGCGTCGCGTTGAGTCGCGTTGACTTGAACGCGATCATTCGTCCAAAGCCCCCCCCCCCCCCCCCGGTTGTGCCGAAAGGGTGCGTTGATTAGTATTTTTCAGCTCCTGGTAATGAACATTTCTCTATTAGCAGTGACAAGACAGTCATTGTTTCCTCAGAGCACAAACAGAGGGAAAATGAGGTGAAGTACATAGGGGGACCCACTGCCTGCTTCCAGTTCGCTATCCTATTGTCTGGTGACGTCCATCCGAATTCAGGCCCCACCCAGGAAGAGAACAACAGATACCAACACAACCAAGATGAGCATGCCACTCGCAGACAAACCCGGCTCTGCTACGATGCGGCCACTCTACATAGTCTCAACACCAGACCACATCAATTGATTAATCACCACGCATGGATGAACATCTGCAAGCTTGGCATTAGACGCAATAAGAGGACCCACCGAGTTCGTAGAGCTCCGAGAAAACATGGGATCAAGGCTCCTGGAAGCACCCTCAACTTAGCACCACCACAAGATGACACTGTTTACTCTTCCACTACTCCAGAGAACAACTTTGATGATATTGATAATAGTAATCAATCAGATGATCATGGCTTTTTCATTGACATTAGATTAAAAGGACTTAAAATAGCTCATCTGAATATATGTAGCTTTTATCCTAAGATTGTTGAGAAAAAATGTCTAATTACCCATTTGACATAATAGCCTTCTCTGAGACTTATTTAGATGAGTCTATTGGTAATGCAGAAATTTATATTGAGGGTTATTCTCTTGAGAGAAGGGACCGAAAACGTCAAGGGGGAGGAGTGGCCATTTACACTAGGAACAGCATTATATACAAACGTACTACGGAGTTTGAGTATTTTGGCATTGAAAACATATGGATCGAAGTTAAATTAGTACACAGTAGCCCATTGATGGTCGGTGTGTTTTATCGTCCCCCAAACTCCAACACTTCCTATTCCGAATTGATGGACACATCAATTTCCAAGATTGCGAATGGTGGCATGGAATGTTATATTTTTGGCGACTTTAACTATAACATGTATAATAACAGAGAATCAAGAAATGTTAAAACTTGGTGTAATCAGTATAACCTGAAACAGATAATTGACGATCCTACTCGAGTTACTGAGAGTAGTTCTACATTGTTAGATTTAATTCTAACTAATCGACCAAACAATGTACTTGATAAAAATGTTGTCATTCATGGTCTGAGTGATCATAGACTAGTGTATGTTGTTAGCAAACATGTTAAACCGAAAACTCCAGCTAGGATTATACATACAAGAGCTTACAGACGGTTAAACGTAACGTTATTTTGTGAAGCATTATTAAATGCTAGAATAGAAATTATGGAAGGAAATGATATTGAAATTGAATGGAATAAATGGAAGACTAATTTTATTGGTATTTGTGATGAACATTGCCCTAAGATTTCTTTGAGGGTTAGGGGTATGAAGACAAAATGGGTCACGCCTGAGTACACTCGATTGTGCTATGATAGAGATGCACTTAGGAAGAAAGCTGAAAATTCAAAGGACCGACGGGATTGGAGTCTTTTCAGATCCTGCCGTAACCATGTCAATAATCTAAGAGTTACTTTGAAAAAGTCTTTTTGTCATGAACAAATAGTTCAAAACAAAAGGAACCCTTCAGAACTTTGGAAGATGCTTAAACAAATTGCCCCTACTTCCACCAAAAGTGTTCCCAATACTTTGAACCTTGATGTTGATTGTGTAGTCTGCTTGCTGCCAGTCATTCCTACGTTGAACCTGTGATCTTGTCATTATCTCAGGACGCTATTCGATCTGTCTTTATATTGAATTTGATTTCTGAGGATTTTGTACGAAGAGAATTGCACTCTATTCAGTTTTTTTTTTAAATTATTTTCCACTTCTCATAAAAAAACATATAACAATTTACATACAATATCTGATTGAATACAACAAAACAAAACAAGAAAATAACTTAACAATATTAAAAGAATTTTAAGCACCTAGAACTTATACTTGAGAACGTGGAGGAGCCAACAAAGGCCATTGACCTGTCAAGGGCTGGTCTCCAGGAATAAATTAAAAATATATTGGTAGGTAAAGAACATAATTTAGTACATAACAAAAGGGAAACAGGCGGTCTGTGTGATGGAAAAGTATACACAAAGAATATTTGAGCATAAATAATTCAGGTGGTGTAGTAATTATTTTTTAAAAAATCAACATATTTTAACATTTCAAAATATATTGTTTGTATTTGCCTTTGAAAGAGGCAAGCGAAGGGCTGTTTTTATGTCATCAGATAATGAATTCCATAGTTGAGGTCCCAAGTGTCGGACCGTCTGTCTGGACGACTCATACTTTAACAATTGAACACGTGGTCTATTGGAATATCTGGTACTGTACTGATGCATTTCAGAGTTTAACATGAACATATTATTAAAAACCTCAGGCAGCAAGTTGTTGAAATATTTGTACATAAATAATGCAGTTTGCAATTTACAAATGTCAAACATATTTAAGACTTTAAGTTTCTTAAAAAGAGGATCACTTGGTGTTCAGGGATGAGAGTTAGTTATTGCACGTAGAGCTCTTTTTTGCAATACATATAGCTTATTTATTAAAGTATTTGAACATTTCCCCCATACTATATTACAATAAGAAAGGTATGGCAAGATCAATGTGTTATATAAATTGGTTAAAATTCTCAGAGGAATGAAAGGCCTAATTCTATACAATACTCTAATTGCACGTGCTATTTTCCCCATGATTTCATCAATATGACAAGACCAAGTCAGGCTATCATCTACAGCAATTCCAAGAAATTTTATGCAGTATACTTTATCAATCTTGTAATTATTGATGTATATATCCTCAATTTCATCATCAAGATGTCTATTTTTTTCTTAAACACCATGCATTGAGTCTTTTTTGAATTGATCATAAGCTTGTTTGCTGCAAACCATTGGTCAATTTTTGGAATTTCTGTACGAATAATGGCATTTAGTTCATTTATAATTTTCCCTTTTAAAAACAAAGTAGTGTCATCAGCAAACATTGAAGGGCAAATGAGTTGAGTAACATATTGAACATCATTAATGTAAAGCAGAAATGGAAGGGGGCCTAATATTGAACCTTGGAGTACACCTACAGAAATCTTGAGTAAAGACGACTTGATATCATCCAAGTAAACAAACTGACTTCTGTTATTCAAATAGCTTCTTATCCATTCTAGACATACTCCCCTTATTCCATAATATTCTAATTTTTTTAATAATATGACATGGTTGATACTATGAAATGCTAAAGAAAGGTCAAGGAAGATACTAAAGGCAATATGTTTACTTTCAAAGGCATTATTTATATTGTCAATAAATTCTAGTAACGACAGGGCAGTAGAATGTCCTGAGCGAAACCCAAATTGTCTATTATATAGAATATTATATTTATTTATGAAAGACATCAATTTAGTATAAACTAATTTTTCAAAGAATTTGGCTAAAATGGACAAAAGAGAAATAGGTCGATAATTTGAACTTAGATTCTTTTCTCCACCCTTATATATAGGCAAAACTTTTGCTAATTTTAACTTGTCGGGGGAAGTGACCACTTTGTAGAGATACATTATTAATACAAGTTAAAGGCATAGCAATTATATGTATACATTTCTTGAGAACTTTGGAGTCAATATCATCATATCCTGGACTCTTGCCATCTTTTAGTGCTAGTACTATATTTACAACATCGACCGTCCGTATGTCAGAAAAAAATAATGAAGTAGGATAGTCACCATGTAAGTATTTACCTGGATTTATATCATTTGAAGGTATATATTTATTAATATTTATGCCAACATAAACAAAGTATTCATTTAATAGTTGCGCTATTTGCTTCTGGTCATGTATAATGTTACCATCAATAGATAAAGACATGCATTCAACCTTATTTTTCAAAATGGAATTTATGACTCTTCATGTAGCTTTTAAATCATTATGTGCTGTATTAAATTTAGAGTGGAAATATTCACGTTTGCTCTTTCTCAAAGCATCACTTTCAATGTTTCTCCATTGTTTGTAAACCTGTTCACGATACTGACTAGGATTCTTCAAGAATTTTCTAAATAACCTGTTTTTCTTCTGACACGATTTTTTAACTTTCTTGTTGTACCAAGGTTTTTCTTTTCTCTTTACACAATTTTTAGCTCTACGAAGAGGGAAATGATTATTAAATAAAGAAGTAAATTTTTCGATAAATAAGTCGTATAAGACGTTTACATTTTTGGAATCATTTTCAACAACATCTTCCCAGTTAACACATTCTAAATCCCGGTAAAAAGAATACATATTTACATCATTAATATCACGGACCATTTTTCCATTACTGCCATGCATCAACTTGAGCATGTAAATGTGATACCATGAATACAGGCATATGATTACCGACCGCTTGACTAATTATACCTGAACTATGAATATTGCATATATCATTAACAAAAATGTTGTCAATGAGGGTTGCAGTTTGACCTGTAACTCTTGTTGGTTTTGTATTCAAGGGTGTGTACGAAAAAGATTTCATAAATTGCAAAAAATCATTTTCGTTACCAGAAGAGCTCGCTTTAAGAAGGTCAACGTTAAAATCTCCCATTAAAATACACTGCTTCTTTTCATTTATGATTTTGAAGAGAACTGGTTCAATAGAGTCAATAAAATCACGAACAGGTCTCCCTGGAGGTCTATAAATAACTCCAATTATTACATTTACTGGCTTCATGAACGCTTCAATAAAGATGGTTTCAACATTTTAAGTGAATATTTGCATATCGTTTCTACATTTGTATCTAAATAGTTCGTTAACATAAATTCCCATACTACCACCAGGGCGACTTGTTCTGCCTTTTCCTAAAAAGTTATATCCTGGCAAGCAGTTTAATGGCAAGGGCAATTCATTTTCCGTTAGCCATGTTTCAGTGACACCTATAACTGAAAACTTTATTTTTGATGATTTTATACATAAATCCAAATTCTCAAAATTTTTCTTCAAGCTTCTGACATTACAATGCACACAAGATAGGGATGGTGAGTCCAGATTTATGATATCTTTTGCCTCAAAGTATTTACAGTCTATAACAACTTCTTCCATCTATTGATATGATAGTGTAATTGTAAAAAATCTGACAGATGTATAGACTTGTGATGTTTAATGTGTTACATAATAAAACAGCACCCCATAGTCTGCCTCTCCATTTAAAAAACACTATATAGAAGACACAAGACCGTTCCTGAAAACTAGATGACAACAAACAGAAATATACTATTTAAACATCACACATATGCAAAGATAAAATGTACAAAGAATCAACAAATACACGGGTAGAAAAATACATTGTGTAAAATACCGCTTGGAGCATATTATTTCACTAGACGGGGGAAAAATATTGGATAACGTACAAACATCCTCTTTCACACCGTGAAAGTACATGTACATGTATCATGATAGCAATCATGTTCATTAAGTGTATCAATGTCATATTTTAAGTAAATCTTTCTTACTATGGATGATGTGCTTCATTGTGCTTCCATTTGGTGCTGTGGTCAGCGCGAAGACCATTCCATCAGATGTCCAGGAGGAAGTCACCTTTTCACAGTTTTTCACTTCATGGAGTAGTTGAATGTTTGATGGGGTCAAATCTTCGTATATACCAATCCCTGTGTCTTTTAGCTTTCGGCGATTGCGAATCAGAAGCTGTCTTGTGCGATAAGAGCAGAGTTTGATGATAATACCTCGAATCCTCTTCTGGTCCTTTGGAGTTTTTCCCACGCGATGGCTTCTGTCAATTTGATTCACCCCGATGTTCACTCCCATCTTACTGGCGACGGATACTACAGTTTCGTCTGTGTTCTCGTTGGGTGTCTCTTTGATGCCGAAGATGCGAATGCATGATCTTCGAGAGTACTGCTCGAGTGTGTTAATCTGGCGATGCAATCCCATAATTCGTCAGACTTTATTTCCAGATTGTTTGCCATTGATGTGATTTGACGTGAACTGGAGTCCTTGTCATTTTGGAGATCCAAAACACTAAACTCAAGCAAGTCGCAGTGCGTACCGATGCGATTGCTGCTTTCAGTAATGTGCGCCCGAAGGTCACACCTCTCTTTATTAGCTTCCTTTGATATTGTTTCCAATTTTAACAAGCGATCATCATAATTCTTCAATCGCACTATGATTTCATCTAATTTATTAGATTATCTAGATTAATAAGGCAACTGGTCTAGAAGGGCTTAGTGCACGTCTCCTGATGTTGGCCACACCCGTTGTTTGTACACCTATTACTCATCTGTTTAATCTTTCTCTGCAAACCAGCCAAATTCCAGCTGACTGGAAGCAGGCACGAGTTACCCCAATTCACAAGGGTGGGGATAGGGACGATGTTAGCAACTATCGTCCCATATCTGTTATACCGTCCATTATGAAAATATTAGAAAAGGCAGTTAACGTGTAACTTCGAGACTATCTGTCAGATAATAATCTCCTAACCCCCCACCAATCTGAATTTAGGAAAGGTTATTCAACCAACACCATACTTGCATTCTTGAGCAATTCTTTGTTGACTAACATGGATAAAGGTAGAATAACTGGTATAGTCTTTCTTGACATACGAAAGGCATTCGACTCTGTTAATCATAGATTATTACTAGATAAGTTAAAACTGTATGGCATTACAGGACAAGCATTATCATGGTTCGAATCATATTTTGTACACCGGGCGCAATGTACCTCCTTGCTAGGTAAAAAATCTGACGTGCTAAAGTTAAAGTCTAGAGTCCCCCCCCCCCCCCCCAGGGATTCATATTGGGGCTCCTCCTTTTCACTCTTTTCATGAACGATCTTCCATCAGTCATCGAGCACGGTAAAGTGATTATGTTTGCAGATGACACTGCTCTTATGTACAGTTCTTCAAATCCAAGGGAAATCGAAACATGTCTTAATCATGATTTGGATTGTGTGAGAAAGTGATTAGAAAGAAACCAACTTACCCTGAATACGGACAAGACATGCTTCATGATTTTTGGAACACCGCAGAAATTGCTGAACTTGCAATAAATACCAATCGCAATAAACGTTTCTAATGTACCAATCAAGCAAGTTCAAAGTGTAAAATATCTGGGAGTTTGTCTAGACCAGCACATGACGTGGCAGGATCATGTGAAATACACTTCAAATAAAATTGCCTCTAAGTTGGCCCTACTTCGTAGAGTCAGGAAATATATCACAATTGATAGTGCCAAACTACTTGCCAATTCTCTTATCCTTCCTTACTATGACTATTGTAGTGTCTCATGGAGTACTTGTAATAAAAGAACAAAAGATATCTTGATTAAGCAACACAAGCAGATGGCAAGAATTGTCCTGAAAATAAATACTTTGACTCCCACATCCGAAATGTTCAGTACTCTCAGATGGATTGACATGGAAAAAAGATGGGAGTTCAATAAAAGTAAATTAATGTATGATATCATGAATAATAGTGCCCCATCATTATGATATGTTCACCCTGTCGGCCCATACTTATAGATACTCAACAAGGAATGCTGACAATTTGGCCTTATTATTCCAAGAATTAAAACAAAATGTGGCAAAAACGTGCCTTCTCAGTTGATGGTACTCTTCGGTGGAATAGCCTACCCCACTCAGTTCGAAATGCCCCGACCAAGAATACTTTTTGCTCTCTCTATTTTAAGCAGCGATGATAAAGATAAATTTGCCTTTTTAAAAATGTATTTCTTTCATGAATATTTACATAAATTTGTCAATATAATAATTTGTTAAAATCTAAACAGATCATTAATAACAACAGTAGGCCTATATTGTTATCGATTTGAAATTGCTCATTGAAATTTATCATTCTTACTACATCTTTGTTCATTATTTACTCTTATTCTTTACTCATTCTGTGGTTCGTTCGTTCGTGTCTCCTTAGATCAAGATAGTAATGTAAAGTTCCTTAACTTAGAAGTAAATTAAATTAAATTAAGTTCTTCCATCGCTCGATTGCTGCAATGGCCGTTTCATTAACAAGTGACAGGTCTTCATCTGTGCAACCCGTTCCGCCGCACTGCAAGAGGTGGTCCATCGTCTGAGTCTCTCCGCAGTCGCAGAGAGTATCTCCTTCATGGGCATAGCCCCATCTTGCCATATTGACCTTACACCGTCCCATTCTCGTCCGCATTCGATTTAGGCATTGCCACTCCGGCCACTTCAGGTTAAGACCTTTGATGAGTACGGGCTTGACTGATGGTGGAGGATTCTGTTCAGGTGGTGGGTAAGAATCGAGGAAGCTGTGTCGGGATATAAGTCGTTTGTGGGGTTGTAAGTATCCGTGTAGCATGTGTCTGTCATCTGTCGCCTGCTTCATCCGTTCCTTTAGGCAGGTGTTAGTGCGCCTTTGGTTAGGAGATCCAATGCCAGCGAGGTATCTGTGGTATGTTACTATGTATTGATGTTTTCCATGATGTATATATTGTTCAAGTAGTTTGTATCTTCATATATGTTGCATTTGTGTACAGGGACCCCTGGAAAACAGTACTGTGATTACTGACGGGGCTACCCTGTTTAAATAAAACGGAATAAATAAATAAATAAATAAATTTATATTAATCTTAAGCCTAACGGGAAGGATGATGCGGCTCGGAAACTTGGCAGTTGCTTTGAAGACATTAGGTTCTGGTCTTCTAACAATAGACTTTGAACGAACATCTGAAATGATCCATATTACTTGGTTACCAGAAATGGTTCACTGAAGGGTAGTGAATGCGTACGAGACCTTGGTCTTTTAATCGACAAAAATCTCACATTTCAGCAGCATATTAAAAACGTCTGTAAATCGGCATGTTTTGGAATCTTTAAAATTGGGAAAATGAGGAAACTACATGACCGGCCCACAACTGCAAAATTAACCCATGCATTTGTATCCTCCCACCTTGATTATTGTAATTCAATTTTTTCTGGCCTTCCGCATTCGTACGTACTTCCACTTCAAAGAATTCAGAATACTGCTGCAAGGCTTGTTACTCTCTCGAGAAAATTTGAGCACATAACCCCAATATTGCGTTCTCTTCATTGGCTCCCTATACACCATCGTTTAACATTTAAAGTTCTTCTTCTTACATACAAAATTCTCCATGGCCAAGCCCCTAAATATAGCTTTTAGTTTTGATTTACTTACGTTCTTCTAGTTCTTTAAGACCTCTTCGATCATCATCAACCTAGCATTTAACCCTTGGACATCGTACCGTTACACAATATGGTGATCGAGCTTTCTCAGTAAATGCCCCTATCCTTTGGAATAATTACCAGCACATTTTCATAATATTTATTCTCTTGACCAATTTAAGTCCTTGCTGAAAACGCACCTTTTTAATTCATGAATGATATTCTGCAGTTGTGAGTCGGTCAAAGGAGGTGTACACCGTCTTATTTCTTGTTTGTTCGAACTTATGTTTGATCCTATATTCGACCTTATATTTGTTTCATCTCACTCTTATTGTTATTATTATATACTGTTTGCATGATTTATTGAATAAAGAACAGTTGTATAAGTTGTGTGTTTATCATAAGTTTGGGTATATAATTTTTAAGTCAGACTATGGTGCGCTTCGAGACACCCGTATTAAGCGCCTAATAAATATTAAGTATGATTATTATCATCATTTTTATGTATAGAAGTCATTTTTAAGTAAATTAGTCCTGCATAACAGGCTTTACAAATGAAATAATGAAAAAATAAAAAAACAACGGAGTAGGCCTAGCCTTGATGCACCCTTTCGGGATAAGCTGGCGGGGCTTTCTGAATTCCATACATAGACAGAAGTGGATACTATTTTTTATTATTTTAATAAACAAACGACTGATATGCAAGACTAGGAAAACACCTATATTTGACATTTTTATATATCAAAATAAATTATTTGTTTGTGTTTCTTGTGTTTCTTATTTATTGATTTAATTCTCATAAACGCCTGATCAGTAAGACTACGTAAGAACTAGTTTTATTTAATTTTTAATCTGTTTCTAGTTTGATTATTTAAATTTAAACGACTAAAATTTGTATTCCTTAAATTCTAATATAAACGACTGATGTAGTAGACTAATCAACGCATCCTTTTGGCAAAGCCGGGGGGGGGGGGCGCTTTAGACGAATGATCGCGTTCAAGTCAACGCGACGCGCCGCTCCCCACCCTTTCGGGATAAGCCGTCCATATCATATACAGGTTGAGCTAACAGTTATTCGAAATGCGAGTATAATTCATGGAAAATCTTAATAATTCTTACTCCCGCCATGTCGGAGATGCTCCAAACATGCAGCTTTGCACGGAATTCCACAACGGTTGAATTCCTCCGTACATCGACCAAGGTTTTCCTCGACGTCATCGGTCACCATGTCTCCCGATTCAACTAAATATAATAACATGATGATATAAAGGTAATCACCCTATCGGTAGAATGTTTGTTTATTCATCTTTATTCAAGAAAGTATACATAAAACATGATAATAAAGATGTGACATAAAACCCAGGACAGAGATTTGTATTACATTAGATGCATCTCACGCAGGGTTAAACAATTACAATACACAGTAACAAAACGAAAAAGAGAACAATATAACGTCAGTGTTTTAAATGAAAACATTAATAATTCCTAACAAAATAACAAAAACAAAAATAATGATTATTTTCTTAGTTAGCAATGCCTCATAATACATTTACATACCGTGGGCATATCTATCAATCTCTTCTTAATGAGTAATCAACCACGGGAACCTATCTCCATAGAGAGAGAGAGAGTTGAAGAGGGGAGAGAGCGAAAGAGATAGAGAGAGAGAGAGAGAGAGAAGGAGAGAGAGAGAGAGAGAGAGAGGGAGAGAGATAGAGAGGGAGGTCCCGTAATAACAAGTTACATACGTATCCTAATTTAAAGTAATTACACCTCCAACTGTTGTAGTGATTCCAAGTGAGTTCAGACAGGCTGTAAAAAACAATATAAACACACAGAATATACTTTTGAAATATTACTTTTCCCAATTACATAATTATGCCACACCTTACATTTAGGTACCGTCATCATATCTGTCAATATAGTAGCATGCGTAATCACACCACGAGAACCTATCCCCATAGAGAGAGGGGGAGATAGAGAGAGAGAGAGAGAGAGGGGGGGGAAGAGAGAGAAAGAAAGAAAGAGGGAAAGAAAGAGGGAGAGAGAGAGAGAGAGAGAGAGAGAGAGGGAGAGGGAGAGAAAAAGGTCTCGCTATTGCAAGTCATACCAAGTAGTTAAACCACTTACACGCCCAAGTAATGTTGTGATTGCCAGGTGCGTTCCGACCGGCTGTAAAAAATAACATACGACCCAAACAGTACGGTTTTCAAGATTTCATTTCTCAGTTGTGGATACCTTACTTTGCATTTACATGTTTTCAACATATCTATAAGTCTTTTCTTGTTGTCAGGAGTTATCAAACCTCGGGAACCTATCTCTAAACACAGTAATTTGGGAGTCCAGCCGGCTTCTGAGATATCATGTATTAGTCCGGCGTACCTGTCAAGCTTTCTTTGGTGGGCCTGTTGAATGTTGGTTTCAAATGGAATTGTCAACTCAAATACTAGTATTTCCTTTTTTCTAAAATAAATGAAACATACATCAGGTCTTTGTTGTGTTGGAACAATAGCTGGGGGAACCGTCCCTCCACTGATTGTCTCCCCTTCCACGTCAGCATATACTTGGTGATCACTATCAAGGCCGTTCTGTTTAATGCTCTCTAGCAGATTATGTACAATGTTATTATGACGCCACGCGTATCTATTTAACTTTTCCTGACAATTATTCATTACGTGATGCAAAGTACCTTTGGCTTGACATAAACTACACAAGTCATTTATTCGCTTACCCCATCTATACAAGTTTTTATTACTCGGCAGACTATCAATCGCTGCATTTATTGCAAATTTCATAACTCCTTGTGGTAGTTCGAAGATGATGGACTTCCAGGACAAGTCACAGTTTTCTATTTCTAGTACCTTCATGAATTCACCTTGGACTAGGAGAGGTTCTAATTCATTTTCCCACTTTTTCCTGCTTTCCTCTTTCAGGTTCGTTTTGACTGATTTGTTAGTATCTTTCCAATTCGTTTGTAAACTGGTTTGATGAATTTGGTATGCAACCTGGATTGTAGATGACTTTCTGGTCCAGTTTTCCTCTCTGGCAAGTTGTTGATCTAGGGCATGAACTACCATTTCGTCACCTTTAACTTTCGATCTACTGTAGGCAAGGCAATGACATGTTTGGTAGAGCTCAGAGATAGTGGGAATATTAAGCCCCCTTGGGGCATGAACTACAGCAATATTGGCACCACACCGGGGGATGCCCATCCACTTTTTAATGTATTTGTCTAGAAGTGTATCTAGTTGTCCAAGGTGAGTTGCATGAAGGTCATGTATAGTTGACATATATCTCATAGAGGAGAGAGCATAATCATTAAGGAATCAATGTATATCGTCGAATAACGTGACATGTATCTATGAGCAAAGTTCTACTAGATTTATTATTTCCTAAATAATAAACAACTGTATTCTTTAACGTGTTACTCAACTGACATCTTTGGCTGGTTCGGAAGTTTTTATAAATTTTGTTGAAACGTTGCACTATAGACATAAACATTCAAAGATGTGAACATAGTCAAAATAAAATAGTAAAAAAATAGTTTTAAAAATAGTCAAAAAATAGACCAAAAATAGACAAAAACAATATTAAAAAAATATATTTTTTATCTATTTTCTTTCCCTAAAAATAGTCGAAAAATAGTAAAAAAATATATTGGAAATAGGAAAAAAATAGAAAAAAAAATATATTTTTGGCCTATATGTTTTGGAACAAGTAAAAAATAGCAAAAAAATAGAGGAGCCTCGCAAAATATATAAAAAATATATTTCTCAAAATACATTTTTTTTCTATTTTTTAGTTACAAACCTATTTTTCCCCTATTTTTTTTTAAAAGAAAGGTATTTTTGAAATCTAAATCTATTTTTCTTCTATTTTTGTTACTGAGTGATGTATGCTGTTGTATTTGTTGTTCATGGATTGACACACATTGTAACATTGATCCATTCAAAGATACTTCTCAAACCACTCTCTCAGTTCCAGTACACCACTTCAGAGTCAACCATTCTCTCATTGTCATAGTCATTGTGCAAATGGATACTCTCAGAATCGATCACGCAGTCTCTTGATCACTGAAATCTATAAACGTCTTGATGGATAGAATGAGAAACAAAATTATATGTTAAAAAAGGAATTTAATAACAAAACAATTATTGTACAATGTTAAGGTATATGATGTCACAATCACCAACATTTCCAATATCTCCATTAAGAGTTGTCAGCTTCATTATACTCGTAAAAAATTATATGCAGTTATATGGTGCAGTTATATGATTTAATTTTATGGCAAGCAGTCACATGGAAGAGGTAGAATATGAAACACGTAGCTGCTACATGATGAGTATACTTACAAAGACAGGCAAACACTATAATATCAAGAATAGCCGACCTGATTTATGATAACAAAAGCTAAAAAAAAAAAACCAAAACAACAAAGAATCACATTAAACTTTACTTTAAACAAAAGGTATAACAATATGCAATAGAACACACTAAAGCAAGCTAGTACAAAAACAACAACAACTATACGTAAGATGGCTTTTTAAAATATATAAATAAACTATACATGTATGTTAGCATTAAGTGTGAGTTGCATTGAATACCCGTTCATGGCAAGCTAGTGTATAAAAAGGTAGAAAATGTCACCTGGTGTCCTTGGCAATGATACATGTATACGTATATGTATATATCATATCATATAGGTTAGCAAATATCCAGTATTGGATAGGACCAAATTGTACGGCATGTAAATTTCTACAAAGACAAGGCAGAATGAATCAAGCTGATAGGTACAATGCAATAAATGCATATCTTTGGCAATAATGATATTTTGTACCGATTGTATAAACTCTATGTTAGAAGTTAAAAAAAATATATATATCTATATATATATGAATGTACAAGTTGCACTGAATACCCTGTTTTTGGCAAGTATCTGTAATCAGAACACATCGGCTGATATTTTTTTTTCGGGGGGGGGGGGGGCAAGATAGTAATATGCACTAAACATTAACATACATGTAATAAAAAACCTTTTTTTTCTCAAACTTTCAAACATATTTATCATATAAACAAAGTACTTGGTAGAGCTAATGTATGGCAAAGTAAATTTTCTACATAAAAAGGCAGAATATATCAAGCTTATAACACTGCATATCTTTGGAAATAGTGATTTTTTTTTCTTCTGGTATTTAAACTCCACATCAAAAGTAAAAACAATATATATATACAAGTTGCAATACATGAATACCCTGTTCATGGCAAGCTAAGAAAGGCAGAACATGTCAGCTGGTCTTTGGGAATAATGATAGTAAACAGAAAACATCTTTATAAATTTCAAACATATCTATCATGTGTAAAGTAGTTTTTAAAAAGTATACTAGATAAGAGCTATATGGCAAGTAAATTTCTACTACTAATTACACTAATAACTAATAACTACATGGAAGGGAGGATGAAGGTTAGATATCTACAGGTTATGTTTCTTATTGTGTCTATACTTAACGCCTTCTATCTTCACCCGCATGGCCTGACGAAGAACGGAGGGCGACGACTCGTTGGGTCGCACCTTCAGTGTGAATGCTGAAAAGAAATTAAGATAACAAATACTTTGTTATCTATAGCCAAGAATTATTTTTTTTAAACATAGAAAGGCATACACTTTCAATAAGTAAAAATATAATTGAATATAATATAAACATGCTTTCTCCAAGAATTTTAAGGTGATCTAATACACCTTTTCACTAACATATTCAAATGTTATGCATACTTTAAAAAAAAAGGTTGTTCTTGAGAACCTGAAAGCTTGCCAGACATAGCAGCAAGTAATGCAATTTGGATTCCATGCAAGTACTGAAGTTCATTAGTTAATGGAATCCCTTGTTACTATCCCCAGGAAAGAAACATCCATAAATTTGAATAACTTTGTAAAAGGGTCTAGATCTATTAGTTGCAGAAGCTGGTGTAGATCATGGCATGATCTACAACTTCATGTTTATCTGCAGACCCATATTCAGCGATTTCGAGCGATCGGCGCTCGATAGCATGAATATTCATATTTTCTTCGCCACTGCCGCGCATGCGTACCTTCTCATCGCTATTTTGAATCAACGCTGCGACATGGAAGAATCGTTGGTGTAGTACCCCGAATTAACCTTTTTTTTCCCATCGAAGACTTCTTCAAATTATACATTCAAGTGATTGGAGTTGAGCCCTGAGGAGTCGTGCACCCTATGATGTAAAAATTGTAAGTACTCCCTTTGCAGATTTAACGATAATATCACCCAATCGACTGTTTTACTAGCCCCCACGAGAGACCAACGAAACCACCCGAAGCTCCGACGCCTGCGGCGCCGGTGTTGGAGCTTCCCGGAGTTAGTCTACAACCTCAACACTACATGGGGATATTGTAGTAGTTTATGATATAGACTACAAGCACGAAGCAGACTGCATTAGCAGACTACGAGTGTAGCAGAGCATAGCAGTCTTCAATAGCCACCCTCACCACTAGAGGGCGCTATTCCTATTGGAAGCTTCCCTGGAATAGAGTCAACCTGAACTCTCTCTCTCTCATGCAACCGACACCTCAACCGAACAGACGTACCTTTACTGGAAGTTAAGGATGTCAAGCCTGATTGCCTGATACATCTCCAGTGAGTATTTCATGTCTGGTTATGGTGTCTATAAAGTAGCTCCCAAGTCTACTTCATTGGCGTCACGGACTTTTAGGACCTCGAAATGCACCGTTTTGGGGTAACTTGTTGTGTTGTTTTGTCAATTTATTTTGTCAAAACGGGGCACGGACATAAATTTGCCGGGTTGTGCTTGGGGCTGTGCGGGATGATGCTCGCTTGGTTCCTAGTGGAAACGGGGTTTCCGGGTGGAAGTGGTGGGCGTTGCCCGCTAATAGTTCCGGCTGACCATTCTTTTTTCAGTGGGTAAATTTTCTGTGCCGTTACGGGGGTTGAGTGCCGTGAAGGGCTGGCAGGTTCGGTGGGAGCTGGGTAGGCCCACTGGCCGGATGGCTGCGGTGAAATATGGTACTTTATCTCCCGTGAGTGGATGTTATGTTGTTATTTGTGGCTAGTGTTAATACTAGTGGTGTGGGTGTCCTGTTTTATGTCTCTTTTTTTTAATGTTGGGTGTGATGGAATGATGGTATATCATTATCAACCTGTTGGCTTAAACAGGATGAGATGGTCAGCCATGTTGAATGTTTATGGAATCATTGTTATTGAATGGCGTGAATTAATGTGATCTGTAGAACAATGGATAATGGAATGTGGGAAACATTCCAGGAATAACCGAGGGGGGATGATTGTATATATATCCCCAGGCTGGGTTATGTTTTTCCATTCATATCCCCCCGAGCGTGAATCTTGAGGAGAATGGAATTCAAGATTCGCACACGTTCGCTGGAGGGGATAGACCAATCAGGGCGGCGGAATTTCGCCCACCCAGATCCTCCGGAGTACGTCCCCATTCGCTCACGTGTTGAGAAGTTTCAATTTCTGAACACGTGCGAGAGTTTGAGATTTCTCGGAAACGGCGGAGGATATCTGGGTGCGTGAGCGTTGCGATCTATTTTTTGACTCGACTGTCAACAACAAACAAAAGTCTTGCTCCTGCAAAATCGTAAACTCCTTCAACTTACAAGTACCTTTGGAGTTGTGAGAGGTGGGATTCTCGTGGATCGTAAGGTAGGAAATCCGTTGCTTTTGCCTTTTAATCATTGATTTTTCTCCTTTATCCCGATTTTGTCGGGCTTTTCCTTCGTTTATTTTTTGATACGTGGACTGGCTGTATACGTGTGTGAGTGCTCGTGTTACTAGCAGTTCCGTCTAGGCCCACCTACCCGCTTGGTGGTAGGGGCCAGGGGCTGTGTTTTAGCCAATTATTAAATAATTAAAAATAAAGGGGGAATAGGAGACAAATAAAGCTAGTGATTATTTGTTGAAGACAAGCTGTTTGGATTCGTTTAATTTGTTTGGATTCGTTTAATTTATTTCGGAGGCGTGAAGCTTACTGATAATAAATCTAGATTTAGTGGATATCGTGGGGGTTCTGCTCCCATGAGTTCTGCTACTGTGGAGGGGGTGATTCTAGTCTTCTTCGCAGACTTGGTTAAGTTAATTCTATTAAATATTATATAAAATAACTTAATCAAATTGTAGGGTGTAAACAATTTCCAATTATTAAATAGTTCTTAGCAATCCTTACTCCTTAGGTTAGTTTAGGGCAAATATTTCAGATTTGTTGGTCTGTTTGTTTAGTTGGTGGAGGGAGTTGTATTTATAATTCCCTTCGCGAATTGAATAGAACCTAGAGGCTAGACTCTAGACCTCTACTAACTAGGTTAGGTTACTTGTATTTTATTACATAACTTGCTTTGGTTGGAATCTGTATTAATTGTGATGTTGTTCTGGTGAATCTATAACTGGAATTGCTTTTGATTGTTTGTTTATCTTGGTTGACTGTTCGGTTTTAACTCCGTTGTAGGGGTGTTTTCCGGGAAACAGAAGATACCAGATAAATAGATAGCACTTTTGTGACCGTGGGTGAGGACTTGGCTCTGGGAGTTTTATCCCAGGGTAGTCGTGAGTCTTGGCGGTGCGGAGGTGGGGCAGTTGTAGTGTTGGAGGATTAGGGAATCTATTGCATTATACTGATACAATTATAGTATTTGTTATTTCTTATATTTAGGAACTGTTTTAGAATATAAGAATAATTACAGACTTAGAGTTTAATACTAGTATTAGGGATTAAATTTAGTAGGACATTGGGTTTATTACAGTCAGTGCCGGGGTGGGTATATCTTACCCTGTCTCTGGTGTATTGGTTAGGGCGCAAGGAGGGGTGTAGCTCCTTTTTATTTCATCGAACCTCTCAGACGGGGGAGTAATAGCTCATTCTTGAGTGAAGTAGGCTCCTTGTCGATATTTTATATCGGTTCGGTGAATTGATCTAGGGCAGTAGGGGTCTGTGTTTCCTTTGTTTTGATTGTGATTGTGATTGCAATTGTGCTAAAATATCCTAGTGTGTTCTATCCAATTATTTACCTGTGGTTGTATGGGTATTAATAATTGTTGGGTAGTTTAATTAATCTTCTGGGATATATTTTATTGGTGCTAAAATATCCTAGTGTATTCTATCCAATTATTTACCTGTGGTTGTATGGGTACTAATAATTGTTGGGTAGTTTAATTACTATTTTGGGATTTATTTTATTGGTGGTTATATATCCTGGTATATTGTTCTGTTCAATAACTTCAATTATTCACCTGCGGTTGTAGGGTGTTTATAATTGCTGAATAGATCAATTCATATTCTGGGATTTATTTTATTATTGTAGGTTTTGTCCTATTGTTGAAGGATTTAACCTAGCACTGTGGGGATATGGAGAAGGTCCCTATTAATAGTTGTACGTTTGAGGAGTTGCTGGCCATGCCCGGGGTAAGCCCTGTTCGAGCGGGGCGTATTTTAGAACTCCGGGAGAAGCATGGGGGATTACTCCTGAGCTGTTGGAGTCCTCTGCTATGTTTGCGGATGTAGGCAATCTGCAAGGCTGGTTTGACTTCCGATCGCATTTGGATTATGGGGGAGAGTCCCCCAGAATGCCATCTAGGGCAATATTCCAAACGGGCGATTTTTGGAGTAGCACGCTCCGGGGGAGAGGATCCGGAGAATCCGGAGGAAGAAGTCTTGGGCAGGTTTATCCCCATGACAGTTATCCTCCCCCGGTGAGAGAGTCGGGCGGGTTCTCCCGCGCGAATTCGTGGAGATATGAAGGTGGGGAAGATACTTCCCTACCAGGGCCGGCCCGGACTTTTCCAACCCTGCCCCCGGAAATGGGCGATGCATTCCCCCGACCGTCTTTGTCTAGAGGGGAGGGAGATTGGGGACGCAACCGAGGGAGGGCTTGTTATCAGCCACTCCCCAAATCGATCGGATTCGATGGGCGTGGGAATTGGCGCGCGTTCTTCCGAAAATTATCCGCATTTGCGGATGCCTGCGAGTGGGATTATCCACAGCGCCTAAACCAGTTGTGCTGGTGTCTGGACGGCCAGGCAAGCGAGTTTTTCGATGGGATTCAGGAGCGGGACCCGAATATGGGTTATTTCGGTGTAGTACGCCAGCTGGAGGGCCGGTTTGGATACCGAGAGCCTCCGGAGGCAACCCTGCTTGAATTTAACACTGCTAAGCAGGGTCTCACGGAATCCTTGCCTGAATGGGCAGACAAATTGCACCGGCTTGCATCCCGGGCATTTCCTGGGGTCCCAGATACTTACGTGCAGCGGCAACTGGTATTGCGTTTATGTCAGGGCTGCATCGATAGCGATGCTGGGTGTCATGCCCTTAATCAGCGCCTCTCTAATGTTGGAGAAGCAGTGGAGGCAATCCGCTGGTTTCAGCACGCGCATAAGGTCATGTACGGCTGTACCCGGCAGGCCAAAATGATGGCGACCGAATCGGGCGAGACCAGAGGGCCCGAGGTGTGAAGGGTGGATATTGCCTTGCGACTGGCGCGGGGCACTCCTGCAACCCCTTCCCCTTCCAGACTTGAGACCCGGATGTCAGAGTTGGTGAAAAGATTGGATAGCCAGATATCTGGTTTGTCTACCAGTTTGGATATCCGGATATCCGGCTTGGAGAAAAACCTGGAGAACCTTGCCAAGGCTCTAGGTGGGGCGCGAGGGATTTCACCGTCCCTGCCGGGGGTCTGACGAAGGTCGGACGAGAAGTACCTGGCCGACAAGTTAGGGATGGATGAGGTCCTCCCTGCTATTTCAGGGAAAGGCTTATGTCGAGAAGCTTTTCAATATTAGTTCTGTGGCAGTGGCTTTTTCCTCTTATGTAATTACCTCTTATGTAATTACCTCTTATGTAATTACCTCTTACCATGTAAACTTCTTCTTGGATACTGGATTACCTTATGGGTGATTTCATCTTCGAGCTGATAAGTAATTTATCGTTCCTGGTATCATCTGTTATACATGGTGGGGGTATGGTATGGATTTTTCCATGATTTCCAGGATAGTTGGGAATCCTGTGAAATTTATGTGATCTAGTAAGAGGATTAAGACAAAAATATCTTCTTATGTCTACCATGTCCACTTCTAAGTTATCTACATGAAAGCACATAAACATTTCCTTAGTCCATGCATACTGGAGATATGATCTTCATGTACTTCAGAATGTATGGATGTGTATTAGTTTAATCCTAGTTTTGTGGAATTAGTACAATTTGTCAAAATGCTTATGTGGATCTCTCCGTTGGAGTGAAACCTGTCCTACATGCTAATCATGTCGGTCATATTCATTAATCATCTTGAAAAAGGGGTGAGTGAGTTTACTTGGAGTGTGCGTTTTACTCTGTTTCACTCTACATCCTTTTGGCAAGCTTTTTTGTAATTAGGGTAGTTTTCTGTGGAGAGTTTCTCATTCAGCTTTCTTGTAGTAAAGTAAGGACTTTGCCATAGACATGTCAAAGTTGGCTGTAAGTTACGTCTATGGTTATAGCCTCCTGCTCCATGTCCTTATCCCTGTATAGCACTGCTGCTTGTTTGTAGAAATCTAGCACGGTCCATATTTATGCCTGTGTTCATGGTTTCCTCGTTCTTCAAGTGACTTAAGGGGGATGACGATAAGTATCCCTGCTATGTTTTGAGTGGGGTGTCAATGTGATAGACCCCTGCAATGATTTGAGAGGGGTGTCGATGTGACTGACCCCCCCCCCATAATGTTTTAAGTGGGGTGTTGATGTATACTCCACATGTTCTTTGGGAGGTAGGGGTAAGCGATCTCTCTTTCGGCTTTCAGGGTATTCATTGAACGATTCCCTCTGGGATATCGGGGTTTGTGATTATTGGGATATTTTGATTTGTTTAAATGTAGCAAACTGGGTATGGTTTCATCGAGGCCATTTGATTTGAACTACATTGGTTTAAATCAATTGCACATTGCTGGCACTCGTGTCACCCTTTGATTTTGTTTGCTTCTGATTTTCCTTTTTTAGAAACAAAAACTATACTGTTTGGATCACCCTTGTTTTTGTTTTTTTAAGTACAAAGAAAGGGGATCGGCATGATGTTTTCTTATTATATTGTGTTTATAATGAAATTGCCCTTTGAGGGCGTGATGTTTTTTATTATGGGATGTATAATGGGGTTGCCCTTTGTAATTGGCAAAGGGAACAGGGTTTTGTTCAAGGAAAGGAAGGGGAAAAAAGATTTTTTTTTTTTCCTCCGGGGACATCGTTTTGTATAAATTTTGTATGTTGTGACATGACCTGGCTGTTACAAAAGCCGGTCTTAGCGGGTTTGAGACACTGAATATGGTACCCGAGTTTTTTTTTAGGGTTTAGGTTCTCCCTGGGATGAGTTCTTTAAAACGGGGGGGGGGGGGGGATGTAGTAGTTTATGATATAGACTACAAGCACGAAGCAGACTGCATTAGCAGACTACGAGTGTAGCAGAGCATAGCAGTCTTCAATAGCCACCCTCACCACTAGAGGGCGCTATTCCTATTGAAAGCTTCCCTGGAATAGAGTCAACCTGAACTCTCTCTCTCATGCAACCGACACCTCAACCGAACAGACGTACCTTTACTGGAAGTTAAGGATGTCAAGCCTGATTGCCTGATACATTTCCAGTGAGTATTTCATGTCTGGTTATGGTGTCTATAAAGTAGCTCCCAAGTCTACTTCAATATTGATACGTAAAATAACATTCTATAGGCCTACTATGTCTATGAAGTAGCAATATATTCAACAGCAGACACAATAAAAATATGTATATCATAATATAATTAAGTTTCAGAAATAAACATACCTTTTCAGCTGTTTTCTGGGGCCAGTTCCG
Organism: Strongylocentrotus purpuratus; assembly: GCF_000002235.5. Lineage (NCBI taxonomy): Eukaryota > Metazoa > Echinodermata > Echinoidea > Camarodonta > Strongylocentrotidae > Strongylocentrotus > Strongylocentrotus purpuratus. The sequence goes on from NW_022145594.1 coordinate 51,392,503, forward strand.
CTCGTCGATGGTCCGTCATTCGACAACAAACTCGTTTCTCTACGAGTGGGACTAGTAATATTTTGAAAATTTGTCGGGCTTATTTTCTTGGGAAGAATCACTAAAATGGGATAATGAGGCATCGGAGTATGAGGAGTCACTATCTCTTGATGAAATTTCATCGCTAGAATAATTGCTGGAAGACATTTTGGTGTGATTTGGAGACGTTTGATGAACGAAAATCAGCAAAAGTCCGATGCGCACTAATTCAAATAACGGGTCATTTTCAAATTACGTACGGGTACTTGCGTACTGTCCTCTACGTTGAAACTTTGCACACACATAGAACGGGAATATCTCGATCGAATGCTTTTTTTTCTATTAATAAAGGAGATTTTTTTTTTGGGTTGAAATGTCTATGTGTACATTTTCTTTTTACACATGGTTTATGTATGGTTATCTTTGAGTGCACTAGTCACTACTATAGTTTGTAAATAAAATCAAGAATATTAATAAAGGAACAAAATTGAAATTTCGTACATTTTCTTTTTTCACATTGTTTATTTATGGTCATCTTTGAGCTCACTATTCAATATGTGACCCCACAGCTAAAAAGTAAAAACCACCAATAAGTCGCAAAATGAACAACAGAGATAATGGCAGGAGAAGCGGGCTTTTTGAAAAGGATGCCAGTCATAAACAATGAAAATATGCAAGTTTAGAAAATAGACAAAAAATAGTTTACAAATTTGTATCATGTCATACAAAATTTAAGTGCAAAAAATAGGAAGAAAATAGTACTCGCAAATAGGTAAAAAGAAGTCTGAAAAAGAAAAAGGTGAAAAAATAGGGAAAAAGTAGTCTGAAAAAGATTAAAGTGAAAAAATAGGGAAAAAATAGTCTGAAAAAGATTAAGATGAAAAAATAGGGAAAAAATAGTCCTATTTTTTTCATATTTTTTTGGAGAAAATAGGAAAAAATAGTCTGAAAAAGATGAAGGTGAAAAAATAGGGAAAAAGTAGTCTGAAAAAGATTAAGATGAAAAAATAGGGAAAAATTAGTCCTATTTTTTTCATATTTTTTTGGAGAAAATAGGAAAAAAATAGTCTGAAAAAGATGAAGGTGAAAAAATGGGGAAAAATAGTTTGGTACTCGAAAATAGGAAAAAATAGAACTATATTTTTCCTATTTTCTTATAGGAAATAGGAATAAATAGTCTGAAAAAAAAATATAGGTGAAAAAATAGGGAAAAAATAGTTTGTGCTTGAAAATAGGAAAAAAATAGGACTATTTTGTTTCTATTTTCTTGAAGGAAATAGGGAAAAAATAGGAAAAAAACTAAACACAAAACTACTAGGGATACATGTAATTCAGTTCAAAACTCTAACATGAATAGGTTAAATACGCTAATTATTTGTATCCAATTGTAACTGGGTTTCAATTTATAAAATAAAAATGAAAAATAATTCTTGGTGATACAGGTTTTGAAACCTTTTTAAAATTTGAGTGGTGAATCTTTATCTTTTCTATACGAAAATGGGTTGCTATTATTGCAATCTATCACTACAATTTGAAGCAGATGGGGCTCTTTCTTGAATTGCTTATTGTAAATATACATTGATATTTGAATCAATTAGGAAGAATTCAAAAGAAAATATATATTATGCAGTTTCTTCCGGAATGTTATAATCAAATCGCATGTGCGGTGGCTTAAAATATAATATTAATACAATAGTTGCTTCTAATTAGAGGCTAATGACTTATATATTGTATTTTGTCGTCATCAGGGTAATAATGTGCAGGTGAAATATAAAAGTGTTTTATATTTGTTTTCAAGTGGGGGCCCGGTGTTTAATAGTAAGTTTGTAAACACAACCCGTGTCAGCTATAACGTGTAACACATGCAGGATGGTCTAAACCATGCGTTCTGAGAGAGATAGTTGTCACAAGCGCACACTTACGCGATCAAAGGAACTCCAAATAGTTCCACAGACATACAGTATTTATGGGAAGGAACTATTTGGAGCTCCATGAATTGACCTCTGATCACGATCAACTTGCAATCGCATCCATCAATCAACTCAGCCCTGCCCCTTGTAGCTATTTGCAAGCTGGTTTAGACATTTATTACTGAAACAAATCAAAACACTTTAAATGGCTCAATAAAGTCTGTGCTTGACAATTATCTTACCGCTTTCAGGTTCAGACTTAGATGATGAGTCTCCACTGGAATCAGCATGAACACAAACCACCATCATCACCACCAGTGCTAAGATGAGTAACTTCATGACTGCGTTAGATAACGGCTACTAAATACAAGGATCGACAAAAACACTGTTGCAAATTTGTGTTTCACTGATGAAAACAGATGTGTAACTTTTCTATAAAAAAAATCATAGGATAGTGCTCAAATTTTGCTAATTTGTTTGTGTCGCTTTTACTAAAACCAACTAAATATCATGGTAGACTTCCCTCTTTAAAACAGTTGCATATTAACATTTTACATATAAAACTATAAAACTACAAAGGACCACAGATGTTTGTTGGGTAAGAAATAAAACCAACACTAAATGTTTAACCAAGTTTTGGTGCATTTTACCTAATTACAAACATGCATTAATAATGGCTCATGCCCAAACTAGAGTTGAAAACAGTTAGTATTTCGAAAGCAATTAACAATTTCGGAAGGCAGGTGTAAGTCTGTGTGAGTAATGAGGATTAACGCCTTATTAAAAGACACAAGCACCCTCTAATGTTACGAACCCGGGATCTCCCGCGTTTAATACGCACTAAAAGCCCGTTACACAAGGGGCGAACAAATGTCTGAAGAAATGCAGACCTACGCTAAACAACTGAATATACATTAATTTTTCCCAAATCCAGAATCTCAACTACCGAAAAACGCTTTATAGTGGCTGCTTCGAAAGATAATTAACCTGACGTCCTGTCTTGCCACTTTCAAAAGATCCATTAAAACATAATTCTTCCCTCAGTAATAAAGTATGATTCACCTATCAAATAGTTTTATGTTTCTCTTCACATTCTGTTAGTTAGTAAGCGTTAAGGTACTTTGTGTGTTAACGCTACTAAATATTCGATATCATTTTGAATACAATTACAAACTGACAGGATCAGAAAGACGTTTCATGTGCAACAAGCATAACGTAAGGGATGTTGGTCCTACCTGATTTCGATGCGGTCTTTGAGTAGAATTCTGTGAGATGATGATTACTTTCTCGTAGCTTGATGTGGCAAAGTGTCTCTACCCAGATTTCTGTTGCATTACTGTCTAGATAGCTTCCAGTTTTATAGGATATCGAAGCCTGCCATGACCATCTGCTCGTAACAGACAAGTCACCATATTCATATAAAATTGAACGAATCAATCAACGTCAAAGAATTGTTTCATCATTGCTCTTTAATTATTTCATATTTTAAAGTACCTGCATTTGTATCTATCAGGAATAAACGCTGTTCACCGCATCCGTCGCTCCAACCATAGCCCATAATTTATACCAATACACCATGTTGATCAAATATGGAAAGATTTGAAGAAAGAAAAAAAAATTACCATGCACTGACAGGCTTTAGTTCCAATCATAAATTCTCTGTGACTGACTTAGCACTTATTTCTGAGGGACCAGTCACTGAAGATCCATGATTTTTACAGGTGCCTCGAAAAGTTCAAATACAGTATATTTGATTGACATCGTTCATCAAAAAATGAAAAAAAAAACTAAGCATGTAAGCTATGAAGCTGTAGATATCAAGTATCAATTCACACCTTTCTACAAAATACACACGAACACACATACGCACATACTGTGGGAATCTTAATGGAGGGGGGGGGGGGGTTGTATTTGTTGTTCATTTTAAATATTATTTTCCTTTAATTCTGAAGAAACACAAGGATTACTAGGGCATGGAAAAGAACTTATAAAGTATTTGAATACACACAAGAATTGGTATGATTTGATATGTATACAAGACACATGGTTGCAGGAAAATAGAGTTCTTCAAATAAGTTCTTGAATAAAAATGATAAAGTTATTATAGTATGCGATTTTAACGCTCATGGTACCATATGGGGAAGTGACAAAACAGACAAGAATGGACAAGTGATAGAACAATTTGTGAATCATCATAATCTAACTGTTTTGAATGATGGCGAAGGAACCAGACTGGATACACGAACAGGAAAACTGTCATGCTTAGATTTATGTATAACCACTCCTTCACTGGCATATAGTAAAGATATTGTCTCCGACCAGGAGAAAGCAAATGCCTTTGGAAATTTCTTTAAAAAAATAGGAATAAAAGACAGGGATACTAATAAGGCATTACCGAAGGCACCAAACGATGACATTTATATTTTGAATGTTGATCATGTTATTAATGAACCCTTTTTTATAACAGAAATTGAAAAGGCAGTGCAATCGCGAAAAAGGACTGCCCCAGGAAAAGATTATATACCATACGTTGTGTATGAAAACCCGCCAAAAGCAATCAAGGATATCATGCTGAATATCAACTTAATATGGAAAACCGGGAAAATTCCAATTCAACTAAAGCATTCTGTAATAATCCCTATTCTCAAACATGGAAAAGATCCTAGAAATACATCTTCTTATACAGGGCGTATCATAATAAAGGATATTGAAGTTTAATGACGATTTATATGAAAACTACTGATTTCATAATCAAGCACTTATGTCTGTTGTAAAGGACAGAATGTCCTCTTTTTAATAACACCCCAATCATACTTCTACTGTCACAGTTGACTGAATAACAAAGCATTGCTGTCCACCATGTGAAAGGTGCACCGTGACAAGTTAGCATTCACAGATAAATTCTAAAGATTAGTGCTTGTGTCAGCCCAGACATATTGAAATGCTGAACAATGAGTGGATTATGTGTCTAAGAAGGAAATGTTATCAAACTTGGCACAGTGCACCTTTCACATGGTGGACAGCAATGCTTTGTTATTCAGTCAACTGTGACAGTAGTAGTATGATCGGGGTGTCATTAAAAAGAGGACATTCTGTCCTTTACAACAGACATAAAATGCTTGATTATGAAATCAGTAGTTTTCACATAAATCGCCATTAAACTTCAATATCCTTTATTATGATACGCCCTGTAGACCAATTGCTTTAACATCATGTTTTGCCAAGATTATTGAACGAATGGGAAAAGCATGAATTATTACCCAATTTTTTAAGTGGATTTAGGAAAAGTCGTAGTGTGACGGACAATTAGAAAACGACATCCAAAAGAGCATAAACTGTAACGAACATGTAATAGCAGTTTTCTTGGATGTCGAGAAAGCGTTCGATACAGTTTGGAAAAAGGGTCTGGTTTTTAAATTAGCAAAAAATGGGATAGAAGGGAACATGCTGAGGTATATAGAAAATTATCTAAAAGCACGAACTTTTCTAGTACGAATTGGAAATACAGCATCTAAAACTTATAAAACACATAACGGGTTACCACAAGGGAGTGTTTTAAGTCCTCTTTTATATGACATAATGATGGGTGATATACTGACAGAACAAGATGTAAGAATATCTATGTATGCAGATGACTGCGCAATATGGATATCAGGCAGGAACATTGTACATATTACTGAAAAATACAGAAATATTTGAATCTTTTAATTTGTTGGTTTGAAGAGTGGGGGTTTCGACTCTCACCTGTCAAAACAGTGCCCGTATTTTTAACGAAAAGCTCGAATGCCGTTTTACCGCCTGATATAGAACTGAATGGAAATGAGCTAATGTACGAAAAATCTCATCGCTTTTTAGGGGTTATATTTGATAAAAAGGTTAACTTGGCAACCACATATCAAAAATGTAATCACGAGAAGTAAAAGAAAATTAAATATCTAAAGATGTCTAACTGGAACAAACTGGGGAAGCTCCTCGAAATCACTTATTATAGTGTACAGAGCACTTATAAGATCTCTTTTTGATTACGGATGTGAGGTGTATGACAGTGTAGCTGCTACCACCAAAAAGCCATTGACTCTTCTTCTTCTTATCGAGTCACTACACAAGTCCCGTCCAGTGGTCCACACAGGCTTTGGCACGGCAATTCACGGCTTCCAGGTCATCTTGGGTGCATGGCTCTGGCAGGAGTGGGCAGACTAGCAGGTGTTCCATTGTCTGTTCCTGGCCGCATTCACATGCCGTTTGTTCGTCTCCTAGACCCCACCTCTGCATTAGGACTCTGCATCGACCGTAGCCAGTTCTTAGGCGGTTGAGGCTAAGCCAGGTAGGCCAAGTCTCACTGGAGCCGGTTGCGAGGGATTCCTTCGGGCCATTGACTCTGTCTAATACCAAGCACTGAAGGTATGCGCAGGTGGGCTGCCCTTAAAGGTACTATGTCCCATTTGCAGGCCAAAAAAATGAAAAAGTTAAATTCCAACTGCATTTGTAAGATAATACTAATTTAGAACTTCCCTAAAAAAGGTGGGGTTTGAAAATGTATTTAAGTGGGAAAATAACGACTATTAGTTGTCAAATCGACTTTAGGGCTATAGAGCCCAAAAGTAATAGTCTTGATTTTCAGACAATTGTACCGAATGGTCATACATTTTATGCTGCGCAAAGATTCAATCAGTTTAATCTTGGCCATCACAAGAAGTGGGTTATTGATGTAGACAAATGCTCATGTACCCTTTACAACTATTTTCATGTATTTTATTACCAAAGAAGAAAAAAGCCAGTCAGTCACTCAATAGTGTCTGACAGTGAAGTCTAGCAAGTAAACAGGTTTCCTTGCATAATTTGAATATGAGGACACTGCTAACGTTTAAATTTCACAGATAGGACATACATGACATATTCATAATTCCTGCAAAGTTCTACAGAATTTGAGGTTGGCTGCAAAAGGGACATAGTACCTTTAACCTCCTTAGGTGGAAATGGGGGAAATGCCTTTGGACATAAGAAGACAAATGCTTTCAAGTAAATATCGACAAAACATCGAAAGATGGGCGAATCATCCGTACGGTTGTTGAAAAACATTGAACCATGTTGGCATTTTCAATACCTGAAGGGGAAAAACGTAAACAAACCTTTTGGATATAGATTACAAAGCAAGCTGGGAAAACGTTTAGAAACGATAACCCCCTCCCCATTTCCACCATGGCGTATCAGGACAATTACCCCCTGGGCAATCACCCCACGGTAAATTACAACCCGGAAAACTACCCCCACGGACAATTACCCCCCAGAAAAATTACCCCCCAGAGAATTACCCCCCCCCCCCCAAGGACAATTACCCCCCCAGAAATTACCCCCCGGAGAATTACCCCCCGAGGACAATTACCCCCCAAGGACAATAACCCCCTGGAAAATTACCCCCGAGGACAATTTCTATGTTATTTGTAAAGTTCATTTTAGTGTTTTCAAATTATTTACTTCGATGTGGGGGGGGGGGGGGGGCTGGGAATTGCCTAATTCCCCCGTAGTTTTGCTACCGAGTAAAGAACAGAAATTAAATGTTTTGAAGAAATTGAACAATACATCGCGCGCAGATGAATACGCCTTACAGCCTCTTTCACCGGAAGCTTTAATGTTTCATTAAATTATTGGAGAAAGAAGACGATTCGTTGTACCGTTCTCGACTCTTAATCCTTGTCTAAATTCAATTACTTTTGACGTTTAATTAAATTATTAGAGAAAGAAGACGATTTGTTGTACCGTTCTCGACTCTTAATCCTTGTCTGAATTCAGTTCACCCCTCTTGTTTGAATGAAGTTCCCCTTCCCCCGCGCGTAGCGCCGAAGCTCTGACATGTCATTAAATTGATAAAGAAAGAAGACGATTCGTTGTACCATTCTCGACTCTTAATCCTTGTCTGAATTCAGTTCACCCCAGAGCCCTGGGAACGATTTTTTCACCGGGGGTGCTGAGATATATATATATATATATATATATCCATAGTAGGAAGCATTTGCAACTTTATAACCACAAATTAGTCGCATTTTCACACACTTCCTTGAGTAATATAATGTAAAATTGGTTTCTCCTACCCCTCTAAGAGTAGGGATCTTTTGCAATTTGAGAACCACATTTGGCGCATTAATGTCCACCTGCACTTCCTGGAGAGAAAAAAAAACGAGACCTTCTGATTAGTTAGAGGTTAGAGAAAAGTGATCTGTCACGTCTCGAGACGTTGCATATGCTTCGTTGCTGCACAAAGATGGTGGTCTGGTCAGTGGCGGATCCAGGGGGGGGGGGGGGGGTGAAGGGAAAAAAGGAAAAAAGGGGGGAGTGTTACTTCCCCCCAAGCCACTGAACGAAATATCTGACGACGTAATTTTCCCAATTTCCGGGGCCAAAAAAACAATTGTGGAGAGAAATTAGGGAAAGAAAAAAAAAAGAGAAAGAAGAAAGGTAGGGGAGATCAGTTGCGATTTTTCCGCCAACAAAGTGTAGATCGGGGGGGGGGGGGGGCGGGGCACTGGATTCTTGATCGGGGAGGGGGTTTATTTATGATTCCATAACCGTTACGGTGGTTTACACATAATGATGAAATGACATAATTTTCTGAGATTTTTCCTCATTTTGTAGTAAATTATACATTTTTATGCGTTTGTTGTAAAATGACCAATTCCTAAATTTACAGTCAGGCAAGAAATATGCTTCTTGAGGTGCCTACATGTCAGGGCCCGCGGAACGGCGGGGATCGGGAGCTTCCACCTCCCCCTCACACTTTTTTGACAAAGTATATTAAAGAGAAATAGAAAGAAAAAGAGCAAGAAAGAAAGAATAGTTAACTGCCAGTGTCACAACAATATAAGGTATCAACAAATGCTCATCTGACCGTAATTAAACGCCTAAAACCCCTGAGCTTCCGGGGCTCTGCCCCCTTGACTCAACCAACGGCCCTAAGGCGGGCCCCCTGATACTCATCTGATCGTAATTTAGTGCCTAAAACCCTTAGGCTTCTACGGGCTCCGTCCGCTGGACCCACGCCAATCAGTGTCCTGTCAGTGGCACAAATAAGGTATAAAAATATGTTTATCTGACTGTAATTAAACACCTAAAACTCCCGAGCTTCCGGAGGCTCTGCCCCCTGGACTCAACCAACGGCCCTAAGGCGGGCCCCCTGATACTCATTTGACCGTAATTTAGTGCCTAAAACCCTTATGCTTCTGGGGGCTCCGCCCGCTGGACCCACGCCAATCAGTGTCCTGCCAGTGTCAAAAATAAGGTATAAAAATATGTTCATCTGACCGTAATCAATGCCTAAAACCCCTGAGCTTCCGAGGGATCTGCCCCCTGGACCCCGTCTAGGGCACTAAGGTGGACCCTGGATTCTAATATGACGGTAATTTAATGCCTAAAACCCCTGAGGCTCTTGGGGCTCCGCCCGCTGGACCTCACGCCAATCAGTGTCCTGCCAGTGTCACAAATAAGGTATACAAATATGTTCATCTGACCGTAATCAAATGCCTAAAACCCCTGAGATTCCAGGGTTTCCGCACCCTCGACCCCTAAGGCGGGCCCCTGAATGCTTATCTGACCGTAATATATTGCTTTAATCCCCTGAGTTTCCGGGAGCGGACAAGGTATCAAAATATGTTCATCTGACTGCAGACGCGTCCCCCCCCCAAAAAAAAAAAAAAAAAAAAAAAAAAAAAACACCGGCAAAAAAGAGAGAGGGGAGAAAAAGAAAAAGACATAGGAAGAAAAATGAGCAGACAAAAATATATTTTTGAAATTCAGACAAGGATTAAGTGTCGAGAACGGTACAACGAATCGTCTTCTTTCTTTAATAATTTTAATGAAACGTCAAAGCTTCCGCGCTTCGCGCAGGAGGAGGGGGGAGGCTGAATTCAGACAAGGCTTAAGAGTCGAGAATGGTAATACGAATCGTCTTTTTTCTGTAATGATTTAATGAAACGTAAAATCTTCCGCGCTTCGCGCAGGAAGGGGGGGGGGCAAATTTAGACAAGAATTAAGTGTCGAGAATGGTAATACGAATCGTCTTCTTTCTCTAATGATTTAATGAAACGTAAAAGCTTCCGCGCTCTGCACGGGAGGGGGAAAACTGAATTCAAACGAGGATTAAGAGTCGAGAACGGTACCACAAATCGGTTTCTTTCTCTAATGATTTAATGAAACGTAAAAGTTTGGGTGCTTCGCGCGGGAGGGGGAGGGGTAAACTGAATTCAGACGAGGATTATTTTCGAGAACGGTACAACGAATCGTCTTCTTTGTCTAATAATTTAATGAAACGTCAAAGCTTCGGCGATTTGCGGAGGAGGGAGGGGGAAATCGCCACTCCCTGCACCCCCCCCCCCCCACTACGTCAATGCAGGTCACCATTACGTACCGATATTTGGGTCGCATAATTTCAAATTTGGGCCCCCCTAAGAAATCCTGGATCCGCGCCTGGTGTAGAGCTTCTCAAGCGTTGGGAGCCTCAAAGTTTGATGGTAAAACCATGGACTTATAAGTTGACAAATCGTATTATAATGTGAAAGAGGATCTAATTTAAGACATATTTCTGTGAGGGTTTTCAAAACAAATGCGTTTAAAGTCGAATATTGATGAAAGAATACACATTTTTTTTGCGTACAACAGAAAACCCAAATTATTGTTCTGCTTGTAATGAAGCTAATTTAATATCAGGGTGGACTTCCCCTCCCTGTATTCAATAATGAGCAGAAAAGTGTAATCTATTCCTTTTTCCATTAGACCATTTTCTTCAACATGTCTCAGCAACAATTTGTTTATATTCTCTCAGCAAAATAAACCAACATTTCAAATATATACAGGGCGTCTATAGGTTTTTTTTTTGTTAACAAAACTTTAAAAAGTTACGCAAAACGTTGTTTGAATATGAAGCTAAAATCTGACCGAACGTTGCCTGCCCCCAGATATCGATTTGCACAATCATGGATTGTATGTACTAATTCCAATCATGTTTTCACTCCGATGGATTGATTATACTCCTTAGCATATAAAACAAGCTACAATAAACACACCGTTTGGAATAGTAGAATTGTAAACAGGTAACGTTAGGTTCTTGATTATAAAATTGTGCATGACAATCAAATCAAACCTTTCTGATTATCATAATAATTAAAACACCATATGGAATTGAATCGAAAACAGGTAACCTTGGGTTCTTGATTAGTGCACGGCAATCAAATCTTTCTGATTATCACAATAATTAAAACACCATATGGAATAGAATCGTAAACAGGTAACCTTAGTTTCTTGATTATGTGCATAACGATACAAAATTCATGAATAAAAAATTACTACAAACACCTATTTTACAATCTTTTTAGGTGCTGTTAAAAAAAAAAGGTTAGAGATAAATGAGGTAAAAGTAATTATAGTTGTACAGGTTAATGCACAGAGAAATTTCAAGTCCATTGAATTGAAAGAGTATATAAGCAGGCTAAGGTAATGAAATGTAAAATTGGTTTCTCCTACCCCCTCTAAGAGTAGGGATCTTTTGCAATTTGAGAACCACATTATGCGCATTAATGTCCACCTGCACTTCCTGGAGAGAAAAAAAAACGAGACCTTCTGATTAGTTAGAGGTTAGAGAAAAGTGATCTGTCACGTCTCGAGACGTTGCATATGCTTTGTTGCTGCACATTGCACAAAGACGGTGGTCTGGTCAGTGGCGGATCCAGGGGGGGGGGGGGGGGTCCGGGGGCCCGGTCCCCCCCCCCCCTTGGGAAAAAAAGAAGGAAAAAAGAAGGAAAAATAAAACAAGGAAAAAAAAAGGGGGGAAGTAACCCTTCCCCCCAAGCCACTAAACGAAATATCTGACGACGTAATTTTTCCAATTTCCGGGGCCAAAAAAAAATGTGGAGAGAAATTAGGGAAAGAAAAAAAAAAAAGAAAAAGAAAAAAGGTAGGGGAGATAAGTCGCGATTTTTCCGCCAACAAAGTGTAGATCAGGGGGGGGGGGGCACTGGCGTTTTGATCGGGGAGGGGGTTTATTTCTGATTCCATAACCGTTACGGTGGTTTACACATAATGCTGAAATGACATAATTTTCTGAGATATTTCCTCATTTTTTAGTAAATTATACATTTTATGCGTTTGTTGTAAAATGAACAATTCCTAAATTTACATCCAGGCAAAAAATATGCTTCTTGAGGTGCCTACATGTCAGGGCCCGCGGAACGGCGGGAATCGGGAGCTTCCACCTCCCCCCCCCCCCCCCCCCCCCCCCCTCACACTTTTTTGACAAAGTATATTAAAGAGAAATAGAAAGAAAAAGAGCAAGAAAGAAAGAATAGTTAACTGCCAGTGTCACAACAATATAAGGTATCAACAAATGCTCATCTGACCGTAATTAAACGCCTAAAACCCCTGAGCTTCCGGGGGCTCTGCCCCCTTGACTCAACCAACGGCCCTAAGGTGGGCCCTCTGATACTCATCTGACCGTAATTTAGTGCCTAAAACCCTTAGGCTTCTAGGGGCTCCGCCCGCTGGACCCACGCCAATCAGTGTCCTGCCAGTGTCAAAAATAAGGTGTAAAAATATGTTCATCTGACCGTAATCAATGCCTAAAACCCCTGAGATTCCGGGGGATCTGCCCCCTGGACCCCGCCTAGGGCCCTAAGGCGGACCCCTGGATTCTAATATGACGGTAATTTAATGCATAAAACCCCTGAGCCTCTGGGGGCTCCGCCCGCTGGACCTCACGCCAATCAGTGTCCTGTCAGTGGCACAAATAAGGTATAAAAATATGTTCATCTGACCGTAATTAAACGCCTAAAACTCCCGAGCTTCCGGAGGCTCTGCCTCCTGGACTCAACCAACGGCCCTAAGGCGGGCCCCCTGATACTCATTTGACCGTAATTTAGTGCCTAAAACCCTTAGGCTTTGGGGGCTTTGCCAGCTGGACCCATGCCAATCAGTGTCCTGCCAGTGTCAAAAATAAGGTATAAAAATATGTTCATCTGACCGTAATCAATGCCTAAAACCCCTGAGCTTCCGACGGATCTGCCCCCTGGACCCCGCCTAGGGCACGAAGGTGGACCCCTGGATTCTAATATGACGGTAATTTAATGCATAAAACCCCTGAGCCTCTGGGGGCTCCGCCCGCTGGACCTCACGCCAATCAGTGTCCTGCCAGTGTCACAAATAAGGTATAAAAATATATTCATCTGACTGTTAATCAAATGCCTAAAACCCCTGCGATTCCAGGGTTTCCGCACCCTCGATCCCTAAGGCGGGCCCCTGAATGCTTATCTGACCGTAATATATTGCTTTAATCCCCTGAGTTTCCGGGAGCGGACAAGGTATCAAAATATGTTCATCTGACTGCAGACGCGTCCCCCCCCCCCAAAAAAAAAAAAAAAAAAAAAAAACCGGCTAAAAAAAGAGGGGAGAAAAAGAAGAGGACGTAGAAAGAAAAATGAGCAGACAAAAAAACATTTTTGAAATTCAGACAAGGATTAAGAGTCGAGAACGGTACAACGAATCGTCTTCTTTCTTTAATAATTTAATAAAACGTCAAAGCCTCTGCGCTTCGCGCAGGAGGATGGGGGGGATTGGGATTGAATTCATACAAGAATTAATAGTCAAGAATGGTAATACGAATCGACTTCTTTCTCTAATGATTTAATGAAACGTAAAAGCTTCCGCGCTTCGCGCAGGAATGGGGGGGGGGGGGGGGGGGGGGGGGGGGGAGGGGGAGCCAAATTCAGACAAAAATTAAGTGTTGAGAATGGTAATACGAATCGTCTTCTTTCTCTAATGATTTAATGAAACGTAAAAGCTTCCGCGCTCTGCGCGGGAGGGGGAAACTAAATTCAAACGAGGATTAAGAGTCGAGAACGGTACCACAAATCGGTTTCTTTCTCTAATGATTTAATGAAACGTAAAAACTTGGGTGCTTCGCGCGGGAGGGGGAGGGGTAAACTGAATTCAGACGAGGATTATTTTCGAGAATGGTACAACGAATCGTCTTCTTTGTCTAATAATTTAATGACACGTCAAAGCTTCGGCGATTTGCGGAGGAGGGAGGGGGAAATCGCCCCTCCCTGCACCCCCCCCCCACTACGTCAATGCAGGTCACCATTACGTACCGATATTTGGGTCGCATAATTTCAAATTTGGGCCCCCCTAAGAAATCCTGGATCTGCGCCTGGTGTAGAGCTTCTCAAGCGTTGGGAGCCTCAAAGTTTGATGGTAAAACTTTACTCAAATCGTATCATAATGTGAAAGAGGGTCTAATTTAAGACATATTTCTGCGAGGGTTTTCAAAACAAATGCGTTTATTAAATGTCGAATATTGATGAAAGAATACAAACAAATTCTGCGTACAACAGAAAACCCAAATTATTGTTCTGCTTCTAATGAAGCTAACTTAATATCAGGGTGGACTTCCCCTCCCTGTATTCAATAATGAGCAGGAAAGTGTAATCTATTCCTTTTTCCATTAGACCATTTTTCTTCAACATGTCTCAGCAACAATTTGTTTATATTCTCTCAGCAAAATAAACCAACATTTCAAATAATATGCAGGGCGTCTATAGGTTTTTTTTTGTTAACAAAACTTTAAAAAGTTACGCAAAACGTTGTTTGAATATAAAGCTAAAATCTGATCGAACGTTGCCTGCCCCCAGATATCGATTTGCACAATCATGGATTGTATGTACTAATTCCAATCATGTTTTCACTCCGGTGGATTAATAGCATATAAAACAAGCTACAATAAACACACCGTTCGGAATAGTAGAATTGTAAGCAGGTAACCTTTGGTTCTTGATTATTGCACGACAATTAAACCTTTCTGATTATCATAATAATTAAAACACCATATGGAATAGAATCGTAAACAGGTTACCTTAGGTTCTTGATTAAAAAATTGTGCATGACAATCAAACCTTTCTGATTATCATAATAATTAAAACACCATATGGAATTGAATCGTAAGCAGGTAACCTTAGGTTCTTGATTAGTGCACGACAATCAAACCTTTCTGAATATCATAATAATTAAAACACCATATGGAATAGAATCGTAAACAGGTAACCTTGGGTTCTTGATTAGTGCACGGCAATCAAATCTTTCTGATTATCATAATAATTAAAACACCATATGGAATAGAATCGTAAACAGGTAACCTTAGTTTCTTGATTATGTGCATAACGATACAAACTTCATGATTAAAATATTACTACAAACACCTATTTTACAATCTTTTTAGGTGCTCTTCAAAAAAAAGATGAGAGATAAATGAGGTTGAAGTAATTATAGTTGTACAGGTTAATGCACAGAGAAATTTCAAGTCCATTGAATTGAAAGAGTGTATAAGCGGGCTAAGGTAATGAGAGTCTTATGGAAAGCATATTATCTAGGAACTCTAAAATGCAAAGACTCTCCGGAGTTATACATACACGATTTTCAACTTGCGGGAGCAAAAAAAATGAAAAAAGTAGTGCTCACTACCACCCCCCCCCCTGTTACACCCACAAATGTAATAACGCCCACAAATGTAATAACACTTTACCCACAAATGTAATAACACTTACCCACAAATGTAATAACCACTTTACCCACAAATGTAATAATTTTGAATCACCCACAAATGTTATAATGACTTTACCCACAAATTAAATAAATTTGAAGGGATATTTTGTCGAATTTGTTCAAAACTAAAACCCTGTAATAAAGCATGGGTATATCGCGCAGTCTTTACTCCTGACCCGGTTATTTCAACAATTTAAAAAATCTTCAAAACTATGACCCCATAATCCTTTTCCTGTGGAATAATATGAGAAGCGAGCGTAGTCTTTCCTCCAGACCGGGTTATTCAAAAGTAAAAAATAATTAAAAAAAATAAACCCCACCATCTTCCAAACTAAGACCCGGTAATAAAGCATGGGTTTAGAGCGTAGTTTTTCTTCCAGACCCGGTTATTTCAAAACTTTTTAAAAATCTTCAAAACTAAGACCCCATCATCTTATTCCTGTGGAAGAACAAGAGTATTGAGCGTAGTCTTTCCTCCAGACCCGGTTACTTAAAAGTTAAAAAACAAGAAAACAAAACAAAACAAACAACAAAAAAACCTTTTAAACTAAGACCCCTCCATCTTCCAAATTAAGACCCGGCAATAAAGCATGGGATTAGAGTGTAGTCTTTACTTCAGACTCGGTTATTTAAAAAAAAAATCTTTAAACTAAGACCTCACCATCTCATTCATGTGGAATAACATGGGTATAGAGCGTAGTCTTTCCTCCAGAAAGCAGACGACTCTTCATTTCTTCAAGGAGTGTTCAGCTTGAGAACGTCAAATGTTAATTATTATGTTTAAACAATGGTGGGGTCAGAAATGAAAAGCTTAATTATTACAAGTTCCAAACTCCTTTGGCAAGAAAAGTGGAATAAAACAAACTGGTATTTGAAAACATTTCAAAAAGATGTTAATAAACAATATATATGTTCATTAGAGAGACAGAATACAACAGTCATTCATCGCCTCCGCTTTGGAATCATTGCACTAAATCGGGATCTCCTCAGATTGGGAATTCATGCTACTGGTTTTTGTAATAGATGCCATGAAATAGAGGCAATAAAACACTTTTTAGTATATTGCCCTACTCCTATATTATAGAAAGGGCTATGTTTTTAACAGAAATAAACGAATCTCAACCGGTAAAAATAATGGAATACTTAAAAAAGAGTGAGTCCAATATACACAAATCTGTTGTACGGTTCGTTCTCAGAACGAAACGGTTTCCTATCAGGAAGTAATACCTCCCTCGTATAGAGAACAATGAAGAGTAAAACATAATACAATATTATAAATATGCTAAATTACACCCAGTACATTAAAAATATAATAACACAATGTAATAAGAAAATAAAATAAGAACAGTAAAACATAAAACAGTATTATAATATGCTAAATTACACCCAGTACATTAAAAATATAATAACATAATGTAATAAGAAAATAAAATAAGAACAGTAAAACATAAAACAGTATTATAATATGCTAAATTACACCCAGTACATTAAAAATATAATAACATAATGTAATAAGAAAATAAAATAAGAACAGTAAAACATAAAACAGTATTATAATATGCTAAATTACACTCAGTACATTAGAAATATAATAACATAATGTAATAAGAAATAAAATAAGAACAATAAAACATAATACAATATTATAAATATGCTAAATTATACCCAGTACATTAAAATATAATAACACAAAGTTATAAGAAAATAAAATAAGAACAGTAAAACATAATACAATATTATAATATGCTAAATTACAACTATAATAACATAATAATAATAATAATAATAATAATAATAATAATAATAATAATAATAATAATAATAATATGACAAATTTATATAGCGCTTGTGACAAAAGTTTCAAAGCGCTGTACATGTACACAAATCAAAATTACTTCAAACAAAAAATCAATGTTACTAATGGAATTAACATTACTCAAATTACCAAGAAAACAAAATATTACTAACATAACTTAACAAATGTTCATTACTTAAATTTACAAGAAGATAAAATATATTTCTAACATAACTTAACGAATTAACATTACTTAAATTACCAAGAAGATCAAACATTACTAACATTACTAACGAAATTAACAAAACATGTAAATTCCTTGGAAATTTATGTAATAAGAAATAAAATAAGAACAGTAAAACATAAATTATAAATATGCTGTTTCTATAATGGCTGTCATGTGCATTACCCGCCCAGGCGCGCCTCGGGTCGATAGCAGGATTTAACACCCCCTGAGCTTATAGACACAGCGTTGCCTCTCATATCAGTCAATATGACTATAATGTTTGATAAATGTATTAAAGCAAAGTAAATCCTACTTCCACCATGATTTCTTATTATATTTCATTACATTTTCTAGAGTAGACAAAGCTTACTTCTGTTATTGTTAGAAAACTAGATCTTAAAATCATGTAGTCGTTTAAAGTATGCCTAATTTGTCCCATTTGCAGGCCAAAAATAAAAAGGTTAAATTCCAATGGCATTTGAAAGATAATACCAAATTAGAACTTTCATCAAAATGAAAGGGCTTTAAAATGTCTTTTTGTGGGAAAATAACGAATGCTAGTTGTCGAATCTAATTTAAGGTTTGCAGTCGTTTTATTAAGTAGTCTGATTTTCAGACCCTTGTACCGAATGGTTGTACGTTTTGTGCTGCGCAAAGATTCATTCAGTTTAATTTCGGCCATCACAAGAAGTGGTTTATCGATTTAGACAAATGCTCATGTACACTCTAAAAACTGAGTGTTAAATCACTATCTAAAAGGGCCGAGGAGTGACCACTCTTTCAAAATGGTAGATTCCCACTTTGAACATGCTGGATAAAACACTATAAAGGTTGAATCTAGCATGTTAATAAAAACAATCTACCATTTTGAAAAAGTTTCACTTCTCGGCCCTTTTAAATGGTGATTTAATATTTCAGTTTTAAGAAAGTACCCTTTACAGCTCATTCTATGTATGTTTTTATTAAAGAAAAGAAGAAGTCAGTCAGTCAGTCTAGAAAGTTTATTTAAAAAATTTCTTGTCTGTGTATTAACTTCAGCTAGATTTCGTATAATTTGATAGATTGAGAAGATATCGAAGCTTGCCGTTCGTAATCAACAAGTGACCACATTCAACGTATCAATCAACGTCAAAAATTGATTTATCATTGATCTTTAATTATTTCACATTTTAATGTACCTGCATTTGTATCTATCTGGAATTGAAGCTGTTCACCGCACCCGTCGCCAATATGCCAATACACCATATTGATCAAATATGGAAAGATTCCAAAATGAAATGTGAAGAAAAACAAATAACAAATTACCATGCACTGACAGGGTTCAGTTGAAATCATAAATTCTCTGTGACTGACTTAGCACTTGTTTCTGAGGGACCAGTCTCTGAAGATCCATAATTGTACATGTGCCTCGAAAAAAGTACAATATAAATTTGATTTATATCCTTTATCAAGAAATGAAACAAACTAAGCATGTAAGCTATAAAGAAATACATCAGAAATCAATTTTTAATTCACACCTTTGTCCAAAATACACACACAAACGCACACGCACAAACCAACACATAAAACACACACACACACACACACACACAAATATATATATATATATATATATATATATATATATATATAAATGTCCATTAACGTTTTTTTAATTTAATTAAAAAAAAAAAAAAAAGAAATTTTGCTTTTGACGAAAGCTGTTATTTTTATATTTTTTGCTGCACAATTTTCATCATCTTAATCCATCAAGAAATCAAAGTGTTGTTTATAAAATGTTAGACAAGGATAACCAAATTTAACCGATCTGCGCCACCTCCATTCAGTTGAATACAACATGAAGCATACAACATCAAATTGGTCACGTGGTCAAAATGACTGAATAATTGTTATCAAGATGAACCGAAGATAATGACAAGGCAGGCGACTCTTCATTCCTTCAAGGAGCGTTCAGCTTGAGAACGTCAAATGTTAATTATCATGTTTTCAAATCTACAAATAAAATGGGAATTATTGAAACATCCTCTAGAACACCAGACAGTTTGATCAAACCCTTTTATTAGGGACTTTTAGATTGAGTGGACGAGAACGGCGTGAACGTCCACTGATCTTGCGTGTCCATGGCAAGCCGTTTTAACATTAATTTTATCCCTATTTCTTGATATCAAGAATTCAATTTTTGAAGCAATTGTAATTGTTCACCTTATAGCAGATACTGCCTTTAAAATCAGGGATTGCATACTTCATAGCGGCGTACATTGAAATTAGAGGCGCCGTATTTGTGAAAATCGTGATCGTGAACAGACCAGTCAGGTACATAAGAGAACAACAACCTACCCCCTCCCCCCCCCCCCGCCATCTAGCGTTTCAATATGCATATATTCAGAGGGCACTCCTGGGGGGCGGGGGGGGGGGGGCACAGTGCCCCCAACTTTTCAAGAACCCCAAAAGTGCCCCTTTTTACACAGGAAAAGTGCCCCTTTCGCTTTGTATGAATGGCCCCTTTTTACATGCAAATTGCCTCTTTTACTTTTAAAAGTGCCCCTATTAATTTTTACAAGTGCCCCTTCTCCTTTCCATGTCTGATAAGTTTCCCTTTTATTTTGACACGTACCCCTGTTCCTTCGACAAGTTCCCATTTTTCTTTGCAATAAGTGTCCATTTTCCATTCTCATAAATGCCCTTTTTAATCTCTAGTAAGTGTCCCTTTACAGGAACGAGAAGCGCCTCTTTTCACTTTTGATAAGCACCCCCTTCACCTTTGATAATTGCCCGGTACAAATCTGAGAGGTGCCCCTTTTACTTTGACAAGTGCCCCTTCCTCCTTTAAATAACTACCCCTTTTTAACTCCGATAAGCGCACCTTATATTTTCACATGTGCCCCCTTTTCTTTCTAATAAGTGCCCCTTTTCCTTATGATAAGTAACCCCATTTAAAAAAGAGCCCCTTCCCCTTCTCATGAATGCCCCTTTTCACCTAGTATGCAAATAGTCCCTTTTTTTTCTTATACGTGCCCCTTTATTTCTCTGGTAAATGCCCCTATTAAAATCTGATTGGTGCCTCTTTTCTTTAAACAAATGCATATTTCCCTTTATTATTAGTGCCCCTTTTTCATTGCCTTTTTCATTCCTGGTGAGTGCCCCTTTTTAAGGTGTAAGAAGTGCCCCATTTTCACCTCTGATAATTACCCGTTGTACTTTGACACGTGCTCTTTTTCGTTTCTAATAAGTGTCATCCCTTTTGATAAGTGTCCCCTGTTCCTCTCATAAGGGGCGGTGTTTTCGCGGTTTACCCCCCCCCCCCCTTGGGCGGCCAAGTGAGAAAAAAAAGGGAAAAAACTAAAACGGCGCGTTTTCTGGCAAATCCTGGGTCAACCCTCCCTCCTTGGCAAAAAGCTAGATCCGCCCCTCCGTGCCCCTACTTTCAAGCGACTAAAAGCAATATCCCCCAAAGATCGCTCGCATTTTTAGATGCCATAATTAGGCCTATATGTTACTTCTCAAAGGTCTTTTCAGTCTTCTGTTATGAGAATGTGCTTATAGCCCCTCAGGATTGGGTTTTTCCTCTTTATAAGATGTAATTTTTCGTCCTGCGACCTCACAAATCTTAATTTTTTTCCTCGTTCGCAAATTTTTTCAGAACATCACACCCAACTGCAAAGTATAATGCTTAAGAAATATCTTATATGATGTATAAAGAGAAAAAATATTGAAATCATCCCTGATAATGTAATCACAATGTAGGGATATATACCAATGTCTACAAACATTGTATATTTTTGCTTTGAGATTTCCCTTTGAAAGTGCCCTTTTTCTCCAGAAAGTGCCCTTTTTTGTTGGTGCTCCCCACTTTGGAAGTCACTCCGCCGCCTCCGATATATCACGTATGTCCTATCTGTGAAATCTTAACGTTAGCAGTGTCCTAGTATTCAAATTATGCAAGGAAACTCGTTTACTTTCTAAACTTCACTGTCAGACACTATTGAGTGACTGACTGACATCTTCCTTTCTTTGGTAATAATTTACATAACATGAGCTGTAAATGGCACTCTCTTAAAAATGAAATGTTAAATCACCATTTAAAAGGTCCGAGAGGTGACACTTTTACAAATTGGTAAATTGTTTCTATTAACATGCTAGATTCAACCTTTATAATGTTTTATGCAACATGTTCAAAGTGGTAATCTACCATTTTAAAAGAGTGGTCACTCCTCGGCCCTTTTAGATAGTGATTTCACATTCAGTTTTTAGAGTGTACATAAGCATTTGTCTATATACATCAATAAACAACTTCTTTAAATGGCCGAAATTTGTCGACTTTGTTTCTTCAGAAAAAAAGGAAAATAACATTCAAGATGAACAGGCAGGAGGCGGTCGTGAGATTTTCGTACGGATTCACGGTCTCCGCAGCCTTTACGATTTTGTTTGGCGAGAAGTTAAACAAATTTAAAAAAATCGTAAGCCCGTAGCCCATATACAAGTCGTAGGTGGCATTGCACAATCCCCGCACGGGCATCGCCCGGAGGCCTCGCACTGATTGTGCATCAAACGTACGATTTTTCGGTGAACATGGGGGCACACAAAATCGTACAGAGATTGTAGACTCGTGGGGCATTCGCACGGCCATTGCACAGCTATCGCAAGGTTGCTGCTCGCTGCCCGTGCAGTATCCGTGATATTGAGCAGTCATCTTTGCACGGAAACTGCACGGGCTCCGTACGATTTCCGTGCGGAGGCTGCGGAGACTGCACGGCTACTGCATTCAAATTGCACGATTTCCGTACAATCTCCGAGCAGCCTCTGTACGGATTTGCCCTGGCCTGCCCCCGAGGGCCAATACAATAAATGGCACGATGCTCGTAGATAATGTAAACACAAACATCATAGCCCGTAGCCTCCTAAGATGTCTACGAAAAATCGTAGACTAATTTATCGCACGGCGCCCGTGGTAAATGTAATCCAGGCATAAAGTATACATATATATTCGTAAAGTACTCGTAACTACACGTAAAATGCTCGTAATAACCCCTATCAATCCGTAAAGCCATCATAAAATGACCCGAATAAAATCGTAAACGACACGTAAGCACACGTAACCATCTGTAAACTGCTGGCAATAATCCGTAAATAATCCGTAAACAAATCGTAAACTAACCGTAACGAATCGTTACAAAAATCTGATACGAGTCATTAACGGATTCTTGCGAGCAGTTTACGGATGGGTACTTCGGTTTATGGGTGGTTACGGATTGTTACAAGCTATTTACGGACAAATCAATCCGTGGACACTCGTAAGAAGATTTTTGACATGTCAACAAATTTGCCTCTCCTTTCACGGATCTTTAAGAGTGTCTACGAGTTGTTGCGAGTTTTGACGAGTTATTTACGGATACCAACAAGTTATTTACGGATGCTTGCGATTGACTACGAGATGGCGATCTCGTAAGGACTCGTAAGAAAAATCCGTGTATGTGAAGGGGATATAAAGTTGATCAACATGGTGTATTGGCATATGGGCTACGGTTGGAGCGATTGATGCGGTGAACAGCGTAACTTGGTGTATTATATGGAATTATCATATTCAGATTCTGAATATTGGCAGCGAATTGAATCATATTGAAAAGGATGCAATGCATAGTTGAACGCGACAATCCTCAGTTAACTTAATCTCTCTCTCTCTCTCTTGCATGAAGAAAATATGAAAATAATATATTGCCTTGATTAAGAAAAATTGAACATTTTATCAATATTAAACAGGGAGAAAGAAATGGGGAGGAAATTAATGCGCTTCAATACCGCAAGTCCTATGTGGCCCGCAGTTGCCAGTTATTTACATGGCGGCTTTAATTCTTGCGGCGCTTCAGCGCGCCATATCTGAACAAGCCTTAAGGCTATACAAGTGAGGCAATAAACATGATTCAATTCATTTCAATTTAGTTTATTTCACATCTATTCAAAAATCTAAAATAGCAATGATATTTCAATATAGTATAGTTATACGTCGTCTGAGTCAAAATAAATTGATTTTGTCCTGTCTCCGACAAGAGGTGGCGCTTCACCACTTGCATCATCCACACTTCTTGCAACCAAGGTAACAAAGGTGAATGAATTGATCTTTGCACATGCAATCATTTTCAACTCTTCAGCTCCCATCGAATATACCATATTACCTCAATCGTTCATGTTTAGGTAAAATTCCTCACATATCAATTTCAAAGTTTCGGTTGCTTTAGATAAACAGCATTTCTATTTAAAACTTGTGTTTAACTAAAATTGCTAACTCCAACAAAAAAAACTTTACGCTTTGGCTCAAAAATTTCTACCCAAAATTATGAAATGTTCAATAACCAAGCCCACATAACTAACAAGAAACATATTTCGATGTTTTGAAGCCTTACGTCAAGAGTCATTGTCTCAGACTCTCTTAAACAATTCTGATAATTCCTTTCCCTTCTCCTCTCTCCTTTTTTGTGTGTGTGAAAACAATGAATAAGCGCCGCCAATGATTAAATGTAGCACTACTTAATGAGTTTATGAAATGCAAACATTGTTGAATTCACAGAATATCAAATGCACGCATAATAATCAATAATCAATAATTTCATCAAACCTACTAGAAGCATAATCACATATCAACTACTGCCGTATTTTCAGCATAGTGAAATAGTTATCAGTCCAGTTAAGTACTTTTAGCATAATGTGCTAATATACAATGCAATAACTTTCAGCAGTTTCACAAACATTTAGACACATATATGAAAACAAATAGTACTGTCCTTTGCTTTAGAATTGGACACATAATGTTATTTTGGTAAGGCATGTCTGAAATCATTTTAACCCCAATAATAATAACTTTTTCTTTTTACCGCTTTACCAGTTATAAAACACCGAAGCGCTTACAGTATTAATATTACCACGATCATTGGATTCAATTAATACTCCGCATGTTAAGGTGTACGTTCTCGTCTCCCTGGGGAGCATTCCAGCTGGTTGCCTTAAATGTTGTATCCTACAGGGCACCCATTTGATACCTGGGTGGAGAGGAGCAATGAAGATAAAATGTCTTGCTCGAGGACATAACAGCCGTGCCGGTGTTCGAACCCACGACCTTTCCATACCCAATCAAGAGATTGAACCACTCGACTACGTCACCTCTAAAAATCAAATGTTACATTTACTTTAGATCTCAGATAAAGAAAGATTAAATCAATCTACAAAACAATCATGAAAGTACATTTGTACTCAATAAAAAATCTGTACCTTTAAAATATTCAAATGCCTTCGTCACCAACGTGACCCGAATCGACCTTTCTGACAGAATTGCCAAACAAACTACCGTTCATCAAAATCTATTAATACAAAATATAATCTCAAACATTTGACAGAGAATGACTTTATCGTATCCTATATTATCAATAAGCATTATCATATTGAGTAATTATGAATCGCATTTGAACATGTATATAGAAAATGAGCTACATAAATACATTATTATAAGTATTAGTGATAGTAGTAGTAGTAGTAGTAGTAGTAGGAGTAGTAATAGATACATGAAACACAGATGTATATTGCTTTCTAAAATTCAAGGTGCCTTTGCAAATATCTGTAAACTCTACTGGCCGTAGGCGTCTACTGAAACACCACAAGTCAGATTTGTCAACCACATATCAATCTTTTTGCAGAATGATTCAGGGGGAAAAACAACTTTTGTATAACAATGCAAATGTACTTTTCGGATTTGCCACTTTCAGTGAGCATCTAAATCATGGGTCAAAGGGAAAGTTCACCCTGATAATAATTTGGGTTTTATTGAGTGGTTTTCATATGCATGTGAAATGCTCAAAACAATTTATTTAACACCGTTTCTTTTTTTTCTTAACGAACTTTCTCCGGCTATTATTTAGTTTTACACATGATGGAGAAGTAGTTCTTTTTCCCACATTTAGCAAACGCTTTACCAAATTGCCAAGCATTTGTTGTGCTTATTTTACATCTGTAGCATTTCAACATCTTTGGTGGTGACTTTTACGTCTGTTAATATGTGACCTTTGTCAATTGAGATGCATGTACGTCTAGGTTTCTCTGCATGAACCAGTTCTCCTTCGTGGCATCAGGGATCCCATAATTCTGCTTGGAGAGTTCCCCTACTCTACATGCAAGCAATTACTCATTCCAAATAAGACAATTTATCATAGATAATTAAAAGAAATACACAATATAGTATCCGTGTGCAGTGCATTTTAATTCGCTTACACCAAACTTGGTACTTGGTACTTTGATGAGTAATTCCTTTGGCAGCTTACTCAGGAAGCTAAACTGGGATGGTAGGTGAGGTGATATTACTAGTAATCGTGTGTAGGAATCTCGATATCGCAAGCAGCGAAACTTGATGTCCCATTGGGAACTTGCTCGAGCTTGTCTTCGTTTCTCGGAGAGCGTTCGGGTGAGGGACATTTTTTTATGATGAGCTTTCCATACGAGTAGAGTTTATTGAAGTTCGCCGTATATTGTTGATAATTTCAGACTTAATTGTCGCTCCATCGTAAATGTTAAGTCTACTCTCGGTTATCAAATACAGCTATTATCGGATAAACACTCGATTCAAACATGAGTTCAAAATCTCCATGAAAAAGCGGACGTAGACTATTTGTATTTGTCTTTAAGGATCTTGCTGTCACCTGTAATCGTGTAATCGTGAATACCTGTACTCGTATGACAGCAAAACTATGGCGCTATACTGTAATCATTTAAAATAGTGATCTACTCACAATTAAATTTAGATGCTATAGCACAATAAATATTTCAATAAATAAATTAATTAATCAATTCAAATATAAATAGATTCAAGGGAGTGTAGCATGACGAGACTATGTGTTTTTCCCGTGGCCTGACTCGGGGCCAATCGTGTATAAAACGAATACGGACGACGCGACCGCAGCATTCACGTGCGTGCAACATACGCGAAACCAAGCGCAAAGGAGAAACTCGGTCTGTTTCGCAAACGCTAGCGCGCGCTGACCAAGTAGAGATTAGGTCGCTGACTACGAAGTCCATTCTTTTACGTGCAGTAATTCGAAAGAAGACGTAGATGGCGTTAACAATTGTTTGCCATGCTACACTCTCTTTAATATATAAATAGATAAATAAGTATAAACAAGGATAACAAAATAATTAAATAAATCAATAAATCAATTCAACGATAATTCGTTATTGTTCAGGTGTTGATACCAAGTACTTCGAATCCCAAAGACGTATCATCAAATGATGCTAAAGGATGAAACCTGACGTACCGTGCTGTTACTGGCACTGGAAACAGTGTGGTCACATGTGTAGCAGCATCAAAGTGTCCTGCATATGTCTGAAAAATAACGAAAGCAATGGATGATATATATTTCTAAAAATAATCATAATAATTTCTATAACAATAATGAAAATAGTATATAACTAGAAATTTAAATCGTCATGGGGACGAATAAGGTGGTCTTCTTCACTTCTTATGATATATTTCAGAATGGAAGAAGTTATATAGACATGTAAACAATGATGATCATGATGATATTGCTCGCGAAAGACGGGAATGTAGAATCCAGTTTTGAGAAAGAAGGTCATGTTCTGTAGAGAATACACGCAAAATGTGAAAAATTGACATGCCTCCTTTAATCGCAAAGATACGCCATGATGCTTTTGTCAAAATGAAAAATTGTGGTGACTACATTTTGTAGAGATTTGTCTTAGCTAGAAGCTATCAACATTTGGAAGAAAATCGATCAGTATTTACAGATATACAATCAATTTTAAATAAAATCGTCCCTATTTTCACGAAGTGACGGTAGTGAGGAAAATCGTCACGCAAAGTGAATGCAATTTTTTTTCACTACCGTCATTTTGTGAAAACAGCGACGAAATATGCTAATGTCATAATATGCAAATTGAAATTTTGAGTTCAGAGGCCATTATGATGACGTCATGAGTTAACTGAGGGTCAAATGAGACATGAAATCATATCTCCAATTCATACTCTATCAAAACATGAAGAAAAAAATTAGGTCCTCTTACATCCTAATGAGCTACAATGCATTTTGTATAGTCATGTTTCTGCCCATATATGCTATGTATTACACGAGCTCGCACGCACGGACATGTATCTTAAACGGACGCTCATTCCGTTATTAATGGTCAGAAAAATATGAACAAATATCAAAATGCTTGGAAAAATGTGCAAAATATGATGAAAGAAGAAATTCGATGATTCTACGTTGCGAAATGCCAGGACGCACGAAAACGCGCGCGCACGCGCGTGTGCGAGTTTTTTTTGCGAAATGCTTAAAATGGCCTACAACGTATGCAAACAAATTTGAGACGATTTTGAGCATTTTTTTTTTGCGCGCGCTGAAGCCCGCACGTATGCATGCGCGCGTTTTTTGAACTGAAATTGACCGGACGGATATTGACCTTAATCATGATAAATATGAATAAGAAATGCCTTTCCGTTATGAAGATATGATCATGAGTTAAAAGTACCCCCCCCCCCCCCAAAAAAAAAAAAAAAAAAAAAATGGCGCCTAGTTGACGTCATGAAGATATGATGACCTTGAAAATGTTCTTGTCACGTCTCATGACAATGATCTATGACTGTGCCAAAATTGAAAAAATTGACTTAACTGATCTTGAGTTATCGTCGCAACAAAAAAGTGTGGAGAAATAAAAGTAAATAATACCTAGAAATTTAATTCGTCATGGGACGAATTAGGTGGTCTGTCTTCAATTCTTATGATCATGCTCATCTTCAATTCAATTACCCAATAAACTGATGTTAATGTAAAATGATGTATTAAGATATGGATTGATGAATGAAGTACTGATGAACTGATAGATTGAACTGATGTGAAATGAACTGAATTGATGAGCTAAACGAATAAACTGAAGAACTGAACTAAACTGATGAGCTGAACTGATGAACGAAATATTGAGAAATTATCATGATGATGCATGATGTTCATGATCAAATTTAATGCAAAAAAATATCAAAATAAGTAGGCCTAATGAATATGACACAAAGTATTGAGAAATGAACTACTTGATCATGATCATGATTGTCATGATGACGATAATGATAATCATGATGATGATCATGATGATCATGAGCGTGATCCTGACATCTGATTGAAAAAAGTGAGGGATATTTAGATAGCAATAGTCTTAGCTACAACATACTAAAAAATCAACAAAAACCAAGAGGAAAAAACGGCGATATTGCTCGCAAAAGAAAGGAATGTAGAATCCAAATTTGAGAAAAAGTCATCTCCCATAGGGATTACACGCAAAAAGTAATAGATCAAGTGATAATGGGGTAACAATAAAGTAAATATGGTTGTTTATTACATTATTTGCCATTCTACGTATTTTAATGCGAGTTCAAATAGGAAGCTAATGAAGAGATCTAAGAATAGAAGATATGTGTTTATATTTTCTGGTTTTGGTAATGAGACGGGCTGCCATGTTCTGAATACGTTGGAGTGGAGAAATGGTGGAATCTGGTAAGCCAAAGTATAATCGGTTATACAATAATCTAAATGGGAAGTCACAAACGCGTGGACAGTCAAATCCACATGTTCAAACGAGTTAAAAGTGGGGAAATCGTTGTTCAAAGAGACACATTAAGAGCAGAACGATGGATGATACAGATTCCCCCACCAGATCCAGTGCGACGTGCCTTGTGGACAATCACATAGTTGGGTAATGTGTAGTTAATGTTCGCAATGGTGTGGTTGTCTTGTGAATCACCCTTTAACTAGGACTCAGTAATGACAAGTAAATCAAGGTTCTTTTCGAGGATTAGATCACAGATAGATACAACTTTGTTATTCATGGTTCTAGCATTCCAAAGACCCAAACTTAACGGTGGATTAAGACATGAAATAGTTGCAAGACAGGATAAAGACGTGCAATATAGACGTGCAAAAAATGGTCTAGGAACGTAGCTGTACTTTTCAAGTTTATTGCGAGCTTTCGGCTTGTGAGGCCTTCTTTAGGTTTTGAAGTGAAAACACATACAGAAACAAATACATTGTATGAACAAAAATACATGGCACACAAACTTAATATCACTCAATCATAATCAAGCAGCATGAACATAGCAACAATTAGTACGATAAATAATTCGGAATAAACTTAGAAATGATTATGCAATTTCTTCATGCCTACATTTTCTGGAACACTGGTTGTCATGTCAGAGTTGAGAATTCTTGCACTCATATATATATATATATATATACATTAACATAGAGTATTGTGAAAGGAGTTAAAAGCTATTCAAACAGGGTAGCAGCCTTGAAAATACAATTGACGGGAAAGGATGAAATGTGCATCATACAAGTCTATGCACCCACAAGTGATTATGATGATATAACAGTGGAGGAATTCTATGAAGATATCAATAAGGCCATTACAGACAATTCGGGTACCTACACAGTACTTATGGGTGACTTCAACGCGAAAATCGGACAACGTGAAAAAGAGGAAGAAAATACCATGGGATCATTCAGCTACGGAGAAAGAAACAGGAGAGGTGAGAGGATGATAGAATTTGCAATGGAACATAAACTTAAAGTGACCAATACATACTTTAAGAAACACACGAGTCGTTACTGGACCGGGGAGAGTCCAAATGGAGTTACTAAAAACCAGATAAATGTTTATACTAAGTAACCAGCGAGGGATAGTCAAGAACTGTGAAGTCATCACCAATGTAGATATTGCAAGTGATCATAGAATGGTCAGAGTCAATATCAGCATCAACAAGAAACTAGCCAGGCTTAGATTCATTCAAAATAATAGGAAGACACGGATTAACATCATAAAGCTGAAGGAAAAGAAAGAAGAATTCCATCTAAAGCTTCACAACCGATTTGATGGGTTAGAGTTGGTGGATATGGATATTGATGAGCGATGCGATATGGTGACATCAGCAATGCTAGAAGAAGCCAAATCTGTAGCCCCAACTGAGAAAAGAAAGATAGTAAGATCGGAAGAAGACAAAGAAATAGAAGACTAGATCAAAGAAGAAAGGAAATACGACTGAAAGAATCCAAGACAACAACAGAAAAAGTGGAGTATGTAGAAATAGTCAAATTGGTGAAAAAGAAACGACGCCAAAGGAACAGACGAAAAACTTCTAAACTCATTTTAGAAACACTAGAAAGCGGAAGGGGACCAAAAACAATACAAAAGATGGCAAGCAAAAAGTCTAGAATGAGCAAATTGAAGCAAAAAGATGGAAATATAACTTCTGAGAGATCGGAGATACTAGAAATATGCGCCGATTTCTACCAGGAGCTTTATGGTTCAACGAAAAAACAACCGAAAGATCATATAGATACCTCATCCAGAAAATCAGACATACCACCAATACTACAGAGAGAAGTTAAGGAAGCTGTAAACAGTATGAAGGACAACAAGGCATCGGGAAATAAAGAAATAACAAGTGATATTATCAAACATGGAGGGGAGGAGACAATCACACAATTAATGAAACTATTCAACCAGATATTGGAAAAGCAACAGATTCCAACCACTTGGAAAGAGGCAAAAATAATTATTTTATACAAGAAAAGTGACAAAGCTGATGTAAAAAACTATCGCCCTATCAGCCTTCTATCTCATCTGTACAAGATCTTCACCAAAGTAATCCAAAATAGAATCAAATATATATTGGACACAAATCAACCCAGAGAACAAGCAGGGTTTAGAGCTGGATTCTCAACAACAGACCACCTACAAGCTATAAATCAACTCATTGAGAAGGCAAACGAGTACCAACTTCAACTATGCCTCGGATTCGTAGACTACCAGAAGGCGTTTGATTCCATCGAACACACAGACATGTTTGATGCCCTACGAAAGATTAACATTGAAGAAGGGTATGTGCGCATCCTGGAAGATATTTACACCAACGCAGTAGCCAGAATTCACATTGATAATGATGTATCAAGGGAGGTCAAGATCGAGAGGGGAGTCCGACAGGGAGACACATTATCTCCAAATATATTCACAGCTACTATAGAGGAAGTATTTAAAAAGTCGCATTTAAATGGAGGAATAAATATTGATAGGGAAATACTTAATGATCTAAGATTCGCTGATGATGTGGCCTTGATCTCAACATCAACCAAAGACTTGGAAGACCAGCTGACAGGTCTCAACAGGGAGAGCTAACGTTTTGGCCTAACTATGCACAAAGAGAAAACTAAATATATGACTAACTATGACACAGATGAAAACATCTAAATAGAAGGTCGAACGTTAGAGAGAGTGAGCAGTTACAAGTATCTGTGACAAACTTTGAAAATGGAGGACACTACAAAATGAGAAGTTATAATGAGAGTAAAAGCAGGATGGATGAACTTTGGAAGATACAAAGACATGTTGACTGATAAAAACATACCCATGTCACTAAGAATAAGAATGTTCAACCAATGCATTCTAACAACTATCACATATGGATCAGAAACATGGTCATTGACAAAGGATCTAGAACAGAAGCTTGTGACTACTCAACGAGCTATGGAGAGAAAGATGTAGCATTTATCTCTGCGAGACAAAATCAACCACAAAGTCATACGCCAGAAAACAAAAGGTTAAATACATCATGGAGAAAGTCAGAGAATCAAAGGGTATTTCGTCTCTAAGCATTTTACAAATATTATTACCCCGGTCATCGGATTCATTCACGCACAATGAGCACCATCTCCACTCCCTTCCTACCTCATGGTCACCATGAGAGAAAAGGAAATTACAACCACCCACCCCCTTCCCCCCAAAACTGGTTTTCATCTAGAACAGAGCCTGAGTGTAGTACCTACAGGGTGACACAGGGGGCACGTTGCCCCTTTAGTAAAAGGGCAGAATAAAAATAAGAAGGGTTACAAAGAAGGGGGAGAAAGACAACAAGAGAAAGGAGAGAGGAAACGAGTAAAGAGTAGATATATCAACCAACCAGACGCCCATCATTATGATTAAAGACCTCAAATTGCTCTTCATCCACCGGGTGAGTTTATCCCCCCCTCCCTATAGTGCCCCTTCTATATCTCGATCCATGCTACACCACTGGATGCCTAATTATGTTTATGATGGATATGCATGCCCTGTGCCACACATCATAACGCTTCCGTTCCCGTTTATTCAACAGCAGCCCTGAGATATTATCCTGTTTAATTAACTAAATTAACACGTTTAACATGTGAGAGGGGCAATTCATTTGATACTGCGGTCCGTGTCGCCTAATTAGTCTATACATTTTATCTATTATGCTAAACGACCGTCAACGTTGCCATAATAGTATAATGTTAATTTAATCATTTCGTTCTGGTTCTGCATGGATTGGTTTTAGACGTCAACATTTCTTCTATGTAGACATTATAGAAGCCACGTTTTTACGTTAAAATTGTTGGGATCGTAGATTAGGAAGATATAATTATATATATATTTAAAACTAGCTCGTATTATATCTGACGCCTAAATTAAACTTAGCTTTTTCACTGTCCATTATTATACTACATAATAACACTACATGATTGATATAACGGGGAATCGCAGTAAGGATCACAATTGAGAAGGCGTGATGGCTCAGTGGTAGAGCAATAGACTCGTAAGGGGGAGGTTGCGGGTTCGAAACGAAGTCAATGTCCTCTAGCCCTATGGTAAAGCTTTAATCCTCATTACAAAGTCCCTCGGAGGGTACTTAGAGCAGTCGGTCCCCTGCTCGTTTATATGATTTTCTTTAGAAAGATCCACAACTATTATCACGATAGTGTATTAATAATAATAATAATAATAATAATACATATGATTTATAAGGCGCCAAATCCACTTGACAGTCAAATGCTCAAGGCGCAGCTTGTGCAAAAGATGAAATACATACATGATACATTTATACAAAGTGCGATAGGAAAGGTACAGACATGAAAGATAATGGTAATCAATTACAAGCTAAATTAAACAGATTAATGTAGATTCTGCATCTGCTGAATCAGGGTCTCTCAAAAATGGAAACACAAGTTTGTCGTAAATTACTTAAGATTTCCAAATTATTTCAGTAGCTTGTACTTAACTGGAAGCTCATTTCCTCTTCTTGTATATGACACCAACACCATGATCACTCATTACCGATTAAAGACCCAACTGTCCAAAATGAGTGAATTTCTGCTACATTTCGTTCATTTTGATTTTTTTGAGAAAAGGAATAGATATGGAATTATTTATCATTGAAAAAAACACCTCTTCCACATAATAATAAACGAGAAATCACACTGGGCCCGAGCAGGCATAATTTGTTTTGTGTATGGCAAAATGGCATTTGTTCAAGTGCCTCACTTCATTTCCTGAAATAAAATGGCATGTGCCTTTAAAAGAATTTCTAATTATGCTACCTGCTGACTCATAAGTGATCCTTCCTTGCTGATTACGGTATGATATGAAATGGTGGTTAATGGTACTATGTCCCATTTGCAGGTAAACAAATGAAAAGGTTAAATTTCAACGGAATTTAAAAGACAATACTCATTTAGAACTCCCCCCTCCCCCATATATATAAAGTGGGAAAATAACGACTTTTAGTTGTCGAATCGACTTAAGAGCTATAGAGCCAGTAAGTTATAGTCTGATTTTTCAGACCATTGAACCGAATGGTCGTACGTTTTATGCTGCGCAAAGATTCAATCAGTTTAATGTTGGCCATTACAAGAAGTGGGTTATTGATGTAGAAAAATGCTCGTGTACCCTTTATAGCTCATTTTATGTATGTTATTACCACAGATGAAACAAAAAACCAGTCAGTCACTCACTAGTGTCTGACAGTGAAGTCTAGCAAGTAAACGGGTTTCCTTGCATAATTTGAATATTAGGACACTGCTAGTGTTTAAATTTCACAGACATACATGACATATTCATAATTCCTGCAAAATTCTACACAATTTGATGTTGGCTGCACAAGGGACATAGTATCTTTAACATTTATTAATTCCACATCAGCATTGAGCCCTCAAGCCCCCTTTGTAGAACGACTAGCGCCGCAGGGACGTGTAGGTAGCATAATACACTTTAGTAAATTACATTTATACATCATATATCACAGTTAAATGGATTCACCGCCCTTTACGTGTACATTCGTCATATATGGGCGGTTTTGTATTACGCAACATAATGCTCCAATACAAATGGGAATGAAATTCAGCCAGCCCGATCAATCGCTTTGCATACAGCGAAGTTTTTTTCCTCAACCCTCTTGCTGATAATATTTGAATTACAGTCGACTTTCTATGTTCGTCCGAATCATGATTTATTATTTATTGTTTCCCTTTAATACTTATTTTTAATTTCTACCCGGTTTTCCGTACGATACATCAAAGGCGGCCTGTGTATATCTAATCAAATTCGATACAATGTTAGATGTGGTATTTCATCCTGTACTGGATGTTTTTCTTTAACATTGACATTGTAGAGGGGATGTGGCGGGGTTTAAGGCAGGCTTACTCAATGTTCTACTCTGCCTGTACACACCTAGCGTATAGGTGTCAGATTCTGACACCTATACAGTCAGAATGCCCCTTCAATAAAATATTCAAAGTAAGTTCCAAACAATGTTTTATTCAGTTTTCTATAAGAAAACAATTTCATAGTACAAACTGCTTGGTTTATCACGTCTATAGATTATGAAGTCAACTGTTACTTGATAATTAAAATCACACTTTTCTTTCTTTCTTTTCTCACATGTTCATCTGAAAGTTTAAGTTGAAATGCCTCTAGTTTGCATCAAACATTTTGTGAAAAAAGAATTGTCAAACGTTTGCAAAAGGCAAGTTGAACGGGGGAAGCTTTACAAAAATGGTATGGCACGAAAAAACGAAACCGGAAGGCAAGAAATTTAACTGTTTGGTGATATCGGAACTATTTATTGTTAATCCAGGAGCCTCTTTAGCAATAATACTATTCTTCGTTGCAAAAGACTACCCAAAATGTTACATCTGGATGGAGAGGGAAGTACGCTTTGCCAAAGGAAAATTGAGTGCCAGGCTGGGTCTCGAACCCTCTACGGTTGGTTTGAGAGTTAATTGAATTAACCACTATAATTATCACGACACCGCCTATTATTGAACATAAAATTGTAATTATATTGAATGAATGACATTTGTATAATTATATAATGCCTGGTCACGGTAATAGTGTAATCAACAAGTTGTGATCAATGTCATAATAACATGGTTCTTTTTCAGTGCCATATAAATATGAATTGAAACAAATGCATTTTTTTTGGCTGTAGCGTAATTTTTCGGCTTCATGTCATTTTCCGAAGGTTTGTAATTCCAAAGGCTTATAATTCCCAAGGCTCATATTTCCGAAAATTAAATTGGATTCTTAATTCCGAAAATGACGTAGAACAATATATTGATTATCGGAATTATGGACCTTCATATATTAACGAGACTTTTTCATTTTCAGAATTACACACATTTCGGGATTTTGCATGCAAATACTACCTGGTTCGGTGCAATAGTAACGCTGGACATCATCAGGAATCTGGAGGTCTGCTGAGAGGTCGGATATTAACCAGTCTAGATCGGATTGCATGGGTTTTGGGATCAATTGTACAGTCTCACCGCTCTCCAAGGTGATCAAAGGACATGACATCGTGGTTATATGAAGACAGACGTCATTTACGTCATGTAATGCTATAATG
Organism: Strongylocentrotus purpuratus; assembly: GCF_000002235.5. Taxonomy (NCBI): domain Eukaryota; kingdom Metazoa; phylum Echinodermata; class Echinoidea; order Camarodonta; family Strongylocentrotidae; genus Strongylocentrotus; species Strongylocentrotus purpuratus. The sequence goes on from NW_022145594.1 coordinate 51,428,760, forward strand.
GAATTGAGTTAAAGAATGAATAAATTCATAAATACATTGATAGATAAACACATATTTAAACGAATTTATAAGTACATAGAATAGATGTTAAAGAATAAACGGTAGGAATTAATGAATGAACAAATAGATAGAAAAATGAACGTTTAAATGAAATCCTCATGAAAAAAACCCAATACATTCCAATAGAGAGAAGGAGCAACACTGGCCATTGGGTGCCAGCATTGTTCTCGAAAGCTCATTTCACGTAGGATATTGGTTACCGAACAAAATGGTCTAATATAATAATGAGTTGTACATGCACAAATATTTAATGCAATTTATACATCACAATGGGGTCGAGCACATAAAATCTTTAAATAGATCTTTAATCTGATCCCCACTCAATTTATGTTACTTGTGGTTCCAACTCCTGATTTGAATATGTCCATCTTTTAATATGTATCACATGCGTTCATACGCAAATTTATGTATATGTATTTTATATATTGAGTGAATAATTGAACTGAATTGAATTAAATTGAAAATTAATTGATTTTGAGCAGCGCTTTGCTCACATTTTAACACTACAACGCTACCTTTGCATCTTGGGTCGAGGAAACCTACATCACAATACTCCCATATTATCCCATGATTGGTGGTGTAACACCAAGCAGTGTCATCATTATCTGGGCTCCTGCAATAGTTGTCGTCTAGTCCCGCGTTAGGAAAGTCAGCTGGAGTATAAACGTGTTGGTGGGGATCCTGAGAGGTCCATGCTTGACAATTATGACCGTTGATTGTCTGAGATAGGTTTCCCCTGTAGTTCACTCCAGTAGAATCTTCTTGACATGCAGGTGTGTCTCGAGAAAAACAGGATAAGGTCTAAACGTTACATAATTAAAACATTAGGATTGCCGCTCTTGAAATGAATACGTAGCAAGATGATACGTAAGCGAAAACAGGCCCAAAGATTACAACTGGCAGTAAGTAGGGGGAGATAGGGTTGGTGGTCTTACCTGATACACTGACTGTCTGAACTCCATTCACTATTACAACGATGGCTGCAATTACATGTAGCTTTAGTATATACCCCATGCTTGAGGGCGTCCTTCCTCCACCAGAGGCAATCCCAAAGATCCTACATGAACTGAAAATGGTGTAATCGATGTAATTTACAAGGTCAGGCGCGGATCCAGGATTTTCCAATAGGGGGGGCCGGAAATTTCGAAATTGCGCAGAACTTTTTTTTTTAACTCAACATATCAACAGGGTCATATTAGAAGCACCATACCGGTACAACTTTGACATTCCCATCAGGGGGGGGGGGGGGGGGGGGGGGGGGGGGGGGGGGGGGGGGGGGGGGGGGGGGGGGGGGGGGGGGGGGGGGGGGGAGGGCTATAGCCTCTTTGCCCGAAAAAAGTAATTTTCTGGTTTCACAATTCGGCTAGTGAGCGAAACGATCGAGCAAAAATTTGAGCATAATATGTATATTGTGAAAGTGTTATTTATCACGAAAATAAACGAGAAAAGATATCAAAATTCATATTCGGGCAGCTCGCTGTCCCCCCCCCCCCCAATTACGCGCGAAGCGCAGAAGCTCCGATGTTTCATGAAATTATTAGAGGAGAGGATTCGTTGAACTATTCTCGACTCTAAATTCTTGTTTAAATTAAGTTCCCCCCTCTCGCACGAAGCGCGGAAGCTTTGACCTTTCATTAATTATTAGAGAAAGAAGAAGATTAGTTGTACCATTCACGACTCTTATTTCTTGTCCGAATTCAGTTCCCCTCCCCCTCCCGCGCGAAGCACGGAAACTTTGACCTTTCATAGTTTAATGAAATTATTAGAGAAAGAATTAGAAGGTTCGTTGATCCATTCTCGACTCTTAATCCTTCTCTGAATTCAGTCCCCCCCCCCTCCCGCGCAAAACGCCGAAGCTTAACGTTTTATTAAAATATTAGAGAAAGAAGACAATTCGTTGTACCGTTCTCGACTCTCAATCCTTGTCTGAATTCAGTTTCCTCCCCCCCTTCCACGTGAAGCGCGGAAGCTTTGACGTTTCATTAAATTATTACAGAAAGAAGACGATTTGTTGTACCATTCTCGTCTTCTAATCCTTGTTTGAATTCAGTTCCCGCCCCCCCCCCCATCCCGCGCGAAGCGCGGAAGCTTTGACGTTTCATTAAATTATTAGAGAAAGAAGATAATTCCTTGTTCCATTCTCGACTCTAAATCCTTGTTTGAATTTAGTTCCCCCCCACCCCTCGCGCGAAGCGCGGAAGCTTTGACGTTTCATTAAATTATTAGAGAAAGAAGACGATTTGTTGTACCATTCTCGTCTTCTAATCCTTGTTTGAATTCAGTTCCCCCCGCCACCCTCCCGCGCGAAGCGCGGAAGCTTTGACCTTTCATTACAGTATTAGAGAAAGAAGATAATTCCTTGTTCCATTCTCGACTCTAAATCCTTGTTTGAATTTAGTTTCCCCCCCCCCCCTCTCGCGCGAAGCGCGGAAGCTTTGACGTTCAATTAAAGTATTAGAGAAAGAAGACAATTCGTTGTACCGTTCTCGGCTCTCAATCCTTGTCTGAATTCAGTTTTTTCTCCCCCCCCCCCCTTCCGCGCGAAGCGCGGAAGCTTTGACGTTTCATTAAATTATTAGAGAAAGAAGAAGATTCGTTGTACCGTTCTCGACTCTCAATCCTTGTCTGAATTCAGTTTCCTCCCCCCCTTCCACGTGAAGCGCGGAAGCTTTGACGTTTCATTAAATTATTACAGAAAGAAGACGATTTGTTGTACCATTCTCGTCTTCTAATCCTTGTTTGAATTCAGTTCCCGCCCCCCCCCCCCCCCATCCCGCGCGAAGCGCGGAAGCTTTGACGTTTCATTAAATTATTAGAGAAAGAAGATAATTCCTTGTTCCATTCTCGACTCTAAATCCTTGTTTGAATTTAGTTCCCCCCCCCCCCACCCATCGCGCGAAGCGCGGAAGCTTTGACGTTTCATTAAATTATTAGAGAAAGAAGACGATTTGTTGTACCATTCTCGTCTTCTAATCCTTGTTTGAATTCAGTTCCCCCCGCCACCCTCCCACGCGAAGCGCGGAAGCTTTGACCTTTCATTACAGTATTAGAGAAAGAAGATAATTCCTTGTTCCATTCTCGACTCTAAATCCTTGTTTGAATTTAGTTTCCCCCCCCCCCCCTCTCGCGCGAAGCGCGGAAGCTTTGACGTTCAATTAAAGTATTAGAGAAAGAAGACAATTCGTTGTACCGTTCTCGGCTCTCAATCCTTGTCTGAATTCAGTTTTCTCCCCCCCCCCTTCCGCGCGAAGCGCGGAAGCTTAACGTTTTATTAAAATATTAGAGAAAGAAGACAATTCGTTGTACCGTTCTCGACTCTCAATCCTTGTCTGAATTCAGTTTCCTCCCCCTTCCACGTGAAGCGCGGAAGCTTTGACGTTTCATTAAATTATTACAGAAAGAAGACGATTTGTTGTACCATTCTCGTCTTCTAATCCTTGTTTGAATTCAGTTCCCGTCCCCCCCCCCCCCCCCATCCCGCGCGAAGCGCGGAAGCTTTGACGTTTCATTAAATTATTAGAGAAAGAAGATAATTCCTTGTTCCATTCTCGACTCTAAATCCTTGTTTGAATTTAGTTCCCCCCCCCCCTCTAGCGCGAAGCGCGGAAGCTTTGACGTTTCATTAAATTATTAGAGAAAGAAGACGATTTGTTGTACCATTCTCGTCTTCTAATCCTTGTTTGAATTCAGTTCCCCCCGCCACCCTCCCGCGCGAAGCGCGGAAGCTTTGACCTTTCATTACAATATTAGAGAAAGAAGATAATTCCTTGTTCCATTCTCGACTCTAAATCCTTGTTTGAATTTAGTTCCCCCCCACCCCTCGCGCGAAGCGCGGAAGCTTTGACGTTTCATTAAATTATTAGAGACAGAAGACGATTTGTTGTACCATTCTCGTTTTCTAATCCTTGTTTGAATTCAGTTTCCCCCCATCCCGCGCGAAGCGCGGAAGCTTTGACGTTTCATTAAATTATTAGAGAAAGAAGATAATTCCTTGTTCCATTCTCGACTCTTAATCCTTGTTTGAATTTAGTTCCCCCCCCCCTCTCGCGCGAAGCGCGGAAGCTTTGACCTTTCATTAATTATTAGAGAAAGAAGAAGATTAGTTGTATCATTCTCGACTCTTATTCCTTGTCTGAATTTAGTTTCCCTCCCCCTCCGCGCGAAGCGCGGAAACTTTGACCTTTCATTCCAATATTAGAGAAAGAATTTAAAGATTCGTTGTTCCATTCTCGACTCTTAATCCTTCCCTGAATTCAGTTCCCCCCCCCTCCCGCGCAAAGCGCGTAAGCTTTGACGCCTCATTCAATTATTAGAGAAAGAAGACGATTCGTTGTACCATTCTCGTCTTCTAATCCTTGTTTGAATTCAGTTCCCCCCCCCCTCCCGCGCGTAGCGCGAAAGCTATGAGGTTTCATAAAGTTATTAGAGAAAGAAGATAATTCCTTGTTCCATTCTCGACTCTAAATCCTTGTTTGAATTCAGTTTTCACCCTCCCGCGCGAGGCGCGGAAGCTTTGACCTTTCATTACAATATTAGAGAAAGAAGATGATTCGTTGTTCCATCCTCGACTCTAAATCCTTGTCTGAATTTAGTTTTTTCCCGCTCGCGCGGAGTGCGGAAGCTTTGACGTTCAATTAAAGTATTAGAGAAAGATGATGATTCGTTGTACCATTCTGGACTCTTAATCCTTGTCTGAATTCAGTTCCCCCCTCCAAAGCGAAGCGCGGAAGCTTTGACATTTTATTAAATTATTAGAGAAAGAAGACGATTCGTTGTACCGTTCTCGACTTGTCAGAATTTCAAAAATATTTCCTTGTCTGCTCCTTTTTCGTCCTACGTCCTTTTACTGCCCCTACCGCCCCTGGCTACGCGCCTGCTTTAAAGAGAAAATGAAACAATCATGATTGTGATAGCATACAATTAGGTTAGTAGAAATGAAAGATCTATTACACCAACCATGGATAAATCTACTTCAAGTTTTACCAACATGAGTTCAAATACAAGCACAAGCGAGTTGGTATGAGCTGAATCCAAATGAAGGGCAAAATAAGAGTTGTGAAGCGGCCCTACCGTTAATTTAAAATTTGACTGTTGAGTATATAGCTTCTATTTAAAAGACATCCAAAATATTATGCCCTTTTCAAATTTCTCACTAAAGAGTGGTGACCTTTGTAGCGCATGGGCTGTTTTTAACGTTTAACTTTGAATCTGCTGCTCGAGATTTTATGCGGCCGGCCCGGCCCGGCCCCCTCTATTCTATGACGTTTGCCAAGCCTACTGAAATGACCCCAAATTTCCCGATTACAGTTTTTCCCTTATTCGTCGTTACTGTCACTTGGCGCCATTTCTTTGTCTTCCCCCTTTCTCAACCGACTTTTCTCTCCCACCCCCCCCCCCCCCCCCACCCACTCAGTGTTATCTAGGGTACGAGCATTTATGTTCCCTCTCTTTGAAAGCACCCATCTTTCTCCGGTGTGTAACGTCAGTAAGGGCCGGTTTTTTTGTATTACGGGCCGGACTTTGTTGCGTGAAAAAGTAACCCTTTTTCGGAGATTTTGGAACACAAATTGGGGGGGGGGGGGGCTTTTTTTCGTTTTCTTTTCTCCTTTTCTCTCTCTCTCTCTCTCTCTCTTTTTCTTTTCTCTTCTTTCTTTTCTCTTCTCTTTTCTCTTCTCCTTTCTTTTCTCTTCTCCTTTTTTTCTTCTCTTCTCCTTTCTGTTTTCTCTTCTTTTCTTCCTCTTTTTTCCTTTTTTTTGCGCCGCCAATAGGGGGGGCCGCGGCCGTTTCGGCCCCCCCTGGATCCGCCACTGCAAGGTGTCATAGTTTTATGGGGTGAGGTGAGACTGGAAAATATGATCACAATATTTAAAATGAACTGATTTTCGAAAGTCGCCACCTTTTTATTTATTAACAGATTTGAGGCACTGCACTAATTTCGTTTCAAACTTAATAGTAGATATCAGCATTAAAGGTGACACTGGCTTAAAAGTTATAAAGCGTTTCAGGAAGCAGTCATTGGTTAACAAAAGCAACGTACTAAACTTTGGTAGCTTATGTTTCAAATATCATGATCAGTCTGAGGTTGAAACCATTTCATGATAAAGAAAAATTGGTCTTTATGTAATGATACCCTATTCGTTTCCATTTTCTAAAATATTAATAGCGAGTGAGGGAAGCAAGCGAACACAAATTAAGAATCTGTTCCGCTTGTTCGTGCAGTGTTGTAGGTCTACAGTTTGGCATATAACTATTATCCATTTCCAATCAGCATTAGGCTAACACGGGACGAACTACACCTCGCGGAGGTTCGATACGGGATGCTGACAATTGGTCGACATACGGGACAATCCCATAAAATACGGTACTGCTGGTTAAAAAATCCTGTATTAATTTAAAATGGACCTTACTCGACGACCTGTTGCTAAGGTCTCACTGCAACCAAAAAAGGAAATTATCAAAAAAAAAGCGATTGACCTGCCCTTGTGAGAGAGTTGTATGGTCCACCAGGTCGAATGCAAAAAAAAAGGTCAAGCATTCATGGGAAGACAAATTGACTGTTATTAGTGTCACAAAATCTGTCATTCTGCAGACGAATAAGTGCATCCTAGTCAATACTTATGTGCGACTCAGTGAAAGGAGTGCATTGGATCAAGAAAATAAATGTGATTGACAGATTTGGAAACCTGATTAGAACAAGCTTTTTCCATAAATTGTTCCAGAAATTTGTGTATTAGAAATCGGTCAATGATTAAAATGTATTCAATAACGGAGTAATGACAGAAGATCTTAGTGCCAAAAGAAACTCACCGTAAGACAATGATACATTCATTTTCCATTTCATTTCATTTCATTTATTCAACCATTTAATTTATTCAACTATAAAACGTGATCTTATACAAAGTAATAAAGGTTAGGAGCCCTAAAAAAGCAAGAGCTTGTAAACAGGGCCCCTTGAGCAAATTATACATGCATAAAATACATATTTAATAATACGAATATTTAATCATCAACATACAAACACATAAATACATTTTCACACATTCAGCTAAAAGGAAAAAAGAAGATGAAAAAGAGTAAGTAGTAGAAAACAAAGAAGAATTAAAACAGAAAGAGACTTAAATATAAATGCTAATCATGACCACGGAGTGTTGAAGGTAAGAATCTATCAGCCACGTCAACAAAATTAAACAAAGGTAACTCCGCCAGTATGTACTACAATCTTGTCGAAAGAGATTTACAGCAGAGAAAACGTAGTACTACCCCGAATATTCAGTACCGGTTCATCTCATGATTTAAAGACACGTGTTATCAGTGTCTGTAATATGTTAAAGCCCTACAAAGGTTGCGTTTCAAAATGATCATGAAGTGCTTTAAACAATTTTGTTTGAATTACCAGTTTTTAACATACTTATTTCCCCCGATAGACTGTAGTGTTTAATATACAAACCGTTCGGGAAACTAAATTTGATTTCGATTTCCAATTATATTTTTCTTGATAATCAGACAGGCGATCGGCTTGTACAAGTCGTGGGATTCCTGACTGGTCTAAAGGTTTATAATTATCATTGCAGCATGAGCTAAACCCAGGGTTTGTTTCAGAATCTGAGACAATATTACCGAGTCACTTTAATGTATTGACACGAAAAGAATTTAAGCCCATAGTGTTTGATGAAACGGATGACTTTGTCGTGTGTCATAAATGAAAAGAGAAATTTAAAGTAAGCATGTAGTTTGAAAAAAATGGCAGTAGACCAAGATTATATCTATACACAAATGTAACCCAAACTGTCAGTAGCAGGCAAAATATGCAGATGACGAAATAAAGGTCCATTTGGACTTCGAAAGTGAGAGTTTGATATATGTCTAAGTACTTTCTTTGTAGTAATTTCAACCTGAGGAGGTTGGTTTTATATGAATAGCCCCAGAAAATAATATAGGATTTCCCGGCCAAATTCGCGAGTTTGTCATTCAAATTAATTTGTCTTGCGTTCAAATTCGACGGTTTTAGTGCATTCAGGTATATCTCGGGTATATATTCCTTTTTCTAGTTTTCTAATCTATGTAATTTTCGTTAGAATCTACGTATGTTTCATTCAAATTAATGAACAATGTGCTTCTTTCGCTATTTGGTCATTCGATTTGGCGCAACACGATTTTCTGACAACGCGACGGTGTACTTCTAGCATTCTAATTCATTTGTAGCATTCAAATTAGCACTTTGTGCACTTAAATTGATGGTCAATATACATTTCTCGTTTATTACACACTTTTTATAGCTCATTCTTTTTCTTTCAAGATTGTTTTTACATGTGTATTTCATCATATTTCATTTTCTTGCATTTATACACTTATACCTTTTAGATTTATCTGATATTCATCAGCATTTAAGTTTGATTGTTAAAAAAAAAAGACTTACATCTACGGACTTGATGGTCTCAATATTAATTGTAAATTTTCATGTAAGGAAGTTGTTTGTCTTGTGTTTCATCATAAATTTATCACAATTTCATCATGGAGGAAGGGTACAATATTGTGACTGGGGTATATGAACATGTCCGTTCAGAGATGCCATATCCCTTGATTTCACCCTTCTTTACCTAATGTCTGACTACACACATATGCTTTGTCCTCAAAATTAATAAATGGAATAACAGAAAAGACCCTAATGGCAAATCATGCATTTCATTGCATTTTTAAAAAATGTAAACGTGTGTTGCATTTCTTCTCCCTAACATTTCTAACTTGAATAAACATAATTCGAATACGAATGACAGGTGTCAATTTGAATGATAAAAATGACGCCTCGACAAGTGACGATTAATTTGAATGCTTGTTGAGCAGTTTCTAAATTTAATGACAGATCTATGAAATCCTTCGACCCAAATCCTAAATTAAATACAAACACTGGAAAATGGAATGATAATTGGCATGGCAAAGCTGATCTGTGCTAACTTTAATGCAAAGTAAATGAATTCGAATGACAAACGCGCAAATTTGACCGGGAAATCCTATACAATACAATAAATGAGGCAAGGTAATATTATTATAGATAGTGATGAGTATAGTTTGAGGTCGAATATATGTTAATCATGTTATGACACCAATACCGCTTAAAATCTTTGCACAAATAATATTATATATAGGATTTCATGAAAGAAATTCTTCCGAATAGCATTATAATATTAAGAAGGTTAGGTGTCTTACCTTCTAGAGGTGTTTGATAACAACCAGTTCGTCTAAAATTTGAGGATCACTAAAGTATGCAAAGAACACAAGTCCAAGCCCGAGGAATGCAAACTGATACTGATCAGCAAACCAGTCTTCCACCACTCACCGTGCGCATGTTGGCTGGCGTCTCAGACTCAATGTTGGGCGGGGCTGCAACAGCACCCACAACATAAGCTACCGACCAATCATCTCGAACGTAGGGATGAATCTCATGCGCAGGCTGTGTTGTTTAGAACCAATAGTCTGGACAACGAGTGAATACTGTATATAGCCGCTCATGTATTTTGTTCGTTACATTCTTTATTCATTCAATATTATATCAGACAGAATGTTTGTTCGGGAAAAGGGACTTGGTAACATTGTTCAGATGAGAGAAAGTGGTGCTTAGATAGTGATAGTGACTTCAATGCTAGATGTACAATTAAATATAATCTGAAAGTGAAAACGGATCATTATTAATGATACAAATTGGGAAAAACTGATCTGATCGAATGGCCATAGGCGCTATCTGAAATATTTGAAATTTACCGGGAACACCGGTAGATCTTTGGTTATTCAATTTCTCGAAAGCAGAAGTGTTTTAGGGGCTAAATTTTTTAGTGATTTTAATACATCCACACGGGCATCCAAATGTATCCAAATTGTAAATAATTACTATCCATCCAATTTTCAAAATTTCCCAAAACTTTGCATTACTTGGGTCGGGTAATCATTTGATTTTCGGTTTCATTTTTTCAGGAACGCAAATTACATATGGATACATATATATGGTTTTGTGCTTGCCCAACAAAGCAACATGTGCATTCTAAATATATATTTAAACATCCCTTTGAGCAGGATTGATAAATTACTGTAAAATAGAGTGGATAGAGAATAAAAGAGAGGGGCGGAAAGGAGAGACAGAGAAAAAGAGAGAAAGAGACAGGGAGAGAGTTAGAAAGGGGTAGGGTAGGGGCAGAGATTAACCGAGTTGAATTTGTGAGGAAGTTAGTGAGAGGGAGATAAAGAAAGAGATAAAGGTGAAGGGGGAGGAAGAGAGAGAGAGAGAGAGAGAGAAAGAGAGAAAGAAAGAGAAAGAAAGGTAGAGAAAGGAGGGGAGGGAGAGGTAGAGAGAGGGAGAAAGAAAGAGAGAGAGGGGAGTACGGAGAAAGGGAGAGAGAGAGAGAGAGAGAGTAAGAGAGAAAAGAGGAGGGAGAGCGAGGGGTAGAGAAATGGAAAGGGGGAAATGGGAAAAGTTATGAATCTTTGAAGCGCTACTGGTGTTTACCCTCACCCATATAGGACCTAAAGTATTAAAGGAAATTATTCATTTTGGTTTATATATATATATATATATATATATATATATATATATATATATATATATTATATAGTTAGTTAGCAACCTGTAGAGCGACCGTGAACATGATGAGAAAAAACATACGCCATGTAATTAAAAAGGGAGGTTATCAAGCCCACATTAAAATTACATGGGTACTGCTTCAAATTAAGGTTTGCCCCTTATCTCATTAGGATAATTACTGAATTTAAAAGACCATGTCGTAAGTACAAAGCGAATTGGATGATCAACTGCAAACTAATCAGCCATAGATGACAACAACATCAGTTACATTGTATTTTAATGTCTGTTAGAGGAGTAATAGCTCTTTGAAAATCGAAAGCTTTTGACCTAAAAACAAGTTATCGACTTGATGACAATCATATGTGAAGTACGCATATTCACAGTGACTTATTATTAATTAAGCATCGCTCATGCTCCAGCTATATATATATATATATATATATATATATATGTATATATATACATATATTAGGTACTTTTAGATTTGCACAACGACAACGTGGATTGCTACGATCGATGTCCTTTTAATGCACTGCCTTTAATTGACGTCACACGTATCAGTCCACGCAAATCTTAAAGTCCCTAATATACATACGAGCTGATCCGGTCCACATGTTTTGTCGTCACCGTAACTGCGGCAAATTTGACCCCTGTTGCCCCGTAAATTCGAGGGCTGCAGAAAATAAGGCTTTAATTAGCTTTTGTGCAATGCTGAAAAGTATTTAATATTTTGTTTCAACGTCCATTCAGATTTCCATTTAATCATATAAAGTTGAGTTTTCTTCAGATAGGGTTTTTAATATCTCATAGTAAAATGGAATACAGCTAGACATCTTACACCGCCAAGCAGAAATATGACGTATTGGGCGAAAGACGTTGGTATATCCATGGAAATGCTGAGCAGGTACTAGGATGGCGACCACTTGACATAATAATGGTCAAACCAATCAATTTTCGATGCGATAAGGTTATACAGCGTTAACATTTATTTATATTGAATTGATTATGTTTTGAAAAAGGTAACAAATCGTAATAATACTCAGCGACCATGAACAGATAGTGTGTGTGTATGCGTGTGTGTGTGTGTGTGTGTGTCTGTGTCTGTGTCCGCGTGTACGTGGGAGTGTGTACGGGAACGGGGCGGGAAAGGAGAGGTGTGCATTTGAACGAGCCAAATGTCTTTTTGCAATGACGTGAAATGAAACGTGGTTACGGATAGTACTTTACAAAAAAATAAAAAAAAAATAGGTGTACCCCCCTCTACCCCCCTCCTAACACACACCCTCACAAGTTCGTTTTCAAAGGCTATTTTAGAAGTTGTTATATTTAAAATTATTTTAGGAGGGTACTTGTTACAGAAAACAATATTTTTAAGATGAGAAACAGGTTGCCTCGGTGTCAGTTGGCGGAAAGAAATATGAAATATTGAAACATTGAATTTTGTCATGGTGATACAGAAATGAAGTTGATCAGGGGTAGAGCGATATTAATTTCGTGCATAAACATTCCCCTCGCATCTTATTTGTTTTCTATTTCTCTTTCCCTCTCCCTCTCTTTCCGCTCATCACGTCTCTCTCTATACTCCCTTCCTTACTCTCCTCGTCCTCCTCATCTAGACCTCTCTTTTCTTCCTCTTCTGTCTTCACATTTCCGTTCTGTTTCTTATGTTCTCCCATCTTATTAAGCCTTCTTTCAAGCACAACAATCTCTCTCTCTCTCTCTCTCTCTCCGTCTCTATCTATATCCCTCTCCCTCTCTCTCTCTGTCTCTTTGTCTCGTTGTCTCTCTTTCTCGCTGCCTCTCTGTCTCGCTGCCTCTCTGTCTCGCTGCCTCTCTGTCTCGCTGCCTATCTGTCTCGCTGTCTACTCATCCCCTCTTTGTATTAATGCATGCCTTTGATACAAATAATTCATGTTTGGGAGTGCAATGCACTGCAGCAGGCTATTTTTTTTTCTTTCTGTTTTTATTGTTTTTTTCTGAAACATTAACAGAGTAAAAGCAGCAATATAAAATATAATATCATCTTAAAACTACAAAACAGGCACGCACTCATGCACCCATAAACACGCACACACACACACACACACACACACACTCACACTCATATACTTTCCCAGAGGGCAAGTTTACAATTCAAAAAGCCAATGAAGATGTTCATGACAACAGAGCTTTGCAAGACTACTCCTAAATTTCAGTTAAACTTGATAGACCATTTCTTAAAATGGACTTGTAACTTTTTTTTCTTTTGGGCAATTTTATATTCTATTTTTTGTTTGAACTTTACCATTGAAACAAATGCTTCGAAAATAAGTTCTTTTCCCTGAAACCTACATGAGTAAATGTAATATTTTAAACATAAACAGAGAAAATTTATACAAGAGGCGTATTTGTCCCTTGACTGTATCCCAAACAAAAAAATAAATTTTGACAGAGTCAGATTATAACTGTGATCAGTGCCAGTGTTAATCTTATCCACCATTTTTTCCCACAGTGGTACAACTCTCCTACAGTCACAAAACAAGTGATCTAAAGTTTCTGGAAAATCTGAACAAAAATAACAATTAGCAGACTCCTTTCTCCCAATCTTGAACAAAAATGCATTAAAACCAATAGCATTATGGAAATTTTTGAAATAAAAACTCCTTAACTGAGTCTCAATTGTGCAACAAAAGTTACTCGTATGAATAATCGACCAATCCTTCTCTTTGGGTTGATGGCCAAAGAGTTCCTCCCATTTACTCTCCCTTTTGGCATTAGTACAACTATATTTCTTTAGCAAAATATTGTATGTATACTTAGACATTTTCTTTGACTTAATAGATCTTTAAAAATTTGATTAAATATATTCTCATCCACATTAAGAGAATTATCAAACCACTCCAAAAATATGCCATTCATGAGGGAGTCATATTTTCTTTGGTCTCTAATAGGAATGTCAAACTCAATTACGAGGTCTTCAAATGTTTTGGGGTTACCAAAACCATTATGTAATTGAAAAATGGAATGAATACCCCTTTCATACCAAATTGGATAGAAAAAATGTGTTCTATATTGCAATCTTACATTTCTATTCCACCAAATAAAATCTTGTAAATGAAACTGACATAAACCTAGTTCTCTTTTCATCTCTTGCCTATATAAATACCATGTTTTAATAGACGCTGTTAACTGGCAATTTTTAAGTTTTGCCAAAACCGAATCAGGGGCATCTGCCTTAAAAAGGGCAAGATGATCATCACAAAAGGTAGAAAGAATATATATTTCTATTGTTTTCCAACAACTTTCATATTTATCGTCTAAGAGTTTAGCCATCCACAAAACTTTCTGCGATTGTGCAAAAACTAAAGGATTAATCATCCTTAGACCCCCTTCTTCATAATCATTGCATAATATATCTCTCTTAACTCTGTCATTGCCATTGCTCCAAATGAATTTAAAAAGCAAACCATTTAATCTTTTAAAGAAAGAGTTTGGCAGGTCAATGCATAATACTGAAAACAAAAATAACATTTGGGAGAGTAAAAGCGACTTTACAACAGCAATTTTGCCCAACAAGGATAGGCTTCTATGCCTCCAACAATTTAAAATCTGTTCTATAATGACAAGTCTGGGAACAAAATTCAGTTCGTAAAGCATTTTTGTGTTCAATGAGAAAACCACTCCTAAAGCCTTAAACGTTTTTGATTTCCAATTCAACCCTAATGCATCTTGCGGAATAACTGTACTGCCTTTCAGCTATCCTATATGAATTGCATCTGACTTACTTAAATTAATGCGACAACCTGAAAATTTTGCAAACTGAGTCAACGTTTCAAATAAATGTTTAAAGGAAACTGTTTTCCCATTCAAAAAACAAGTTGTGTCATCTGCAAAAAGACTTATCTTCTGTTCAAAATTGCCAACTGAAATTCCCTTTATCCCTGGATTGTGTCGTACTGAAATAGCCAGAATTTCAATAGCTAGTATAAATAAAAGAGGGGATATTGGGCACCCCTGGAATATTCCTCTTTTAATTGCGACCGCATTGGACATAAAACCATTGTTTAACACACAGCTAGTTCTGTCATTGTAAAAAGACCTTATCCATCTTATAAAATTGTCTCCAAAATTAAAATAGTCCAAGACTGAAAATAAACAATCATGTTCTATTCTATCAAACGCTTTCTCAAAATCTAACAAAATAATTGTAGCTGGCTCATTCATATAGTCTGTGTATTCAATTAAATCAATTATAACCCGAATATTGGCCCCAATGTTGCGTCCCTTCATAAACCCTTGTTGATCTGTATGTATCAAATAATTTATACAAGACTTCAAACGGGAGCTCATAACTTTGGCTAATAATGTATAGTCAACATTCAGTAGAGAGATAGGGCGATAATTCTTCACTAACAATGGATCCTTACCCTTTTTCGGAAGAAGCGTGATTATTCCACTTCTTTGAGATTGTGATAAAATTCCTTCTTGAAAGGAACAATTATAAGAGTGGAGTAATAAATCTATGATATCATTGAAAAAGGTTAAATAAAATTCACAAGGAAGGCCATCTAGTCCTGGACTCTTATTTGTTCCCATATTCTTTAATGTAGTCCAAAGTTCATTTTTGGTTAAAGGTCTGTTTAGAGCAGAAATTGAATCATCTGATAAGGTAGGTATATTCAAAGGGGCGATAAAATCCTTGATAGTGTCCCTATCCTCAAGAGATACCTCTGAAGAGTATAGAGCTTTATAAAAAGAAGAATTTCCTGAAGTACTCTTTTAGGATCAGTGATGATTTGCTCATTGTTCGCCTTTAGCTGGCGTATAGTTTTTCTTTCATAGGACCGTTTTTCTAAATTGCAGAAGTATGTAGAGCTTTTTTCTCTTACTATAGAGCCAGCATTTTCAGTATCCAGAAGTTCATTCAACTGTGCTTCTTCAACTTCTAATTTGCTATATAATTCTTGCAGTTCTTCATTTGAACTATTATCCTTTTTCAATGAACCAATTTTTTCTTTAAGTAAGGATATACTCTTTAGTAAATTATTCTTAGTCAAATTCTTTTCTTTTTTCTTTCTACTGCAATACTCCATACAATGACCAGCCATTGTGCATTTGAATGCATCCCAAATAATATGTGGATTTAGATCACATTCAGCATGAAATTCCTTAAATTCATTAATTTTGTCTTTAATGAAATTGCAAAATTCTGAATGTTTCAAATGTGCAGTGTTCAGTTTCCAATATCCCTTGCCCCGAGGTGAATCATTTACTGACAGTGCTAGTGTTACCATACAATGATCAGAACAAATACCAGTCACAATTTTAGATTTCTTTACGCAATTCAACAGATCACTAGAAATAAAAATATAGTCTAACCTGGAGGAAACAAATGGAATTTTCTGATGGCGTGTAAAAATCTTATCATGAGTATGATCTCTTCTCAATACATCTACAAGACTTAGTTCTTCTACATACATATTAAAAGCAATTTTGGCACGAGCATTAGAGTGGGTTGCATTTAGAACCCTCATAATCTAAAGGGCCTACCGCAATATTCAAATCTCCTGCTAAAATAACATGAGAGTTACCTATTTCATCTAACTTAGCAAAAAGATTAACAAAAAATCTGGTGAGTCTTTGTTAGGGCCATATAAGTTGACAAGAATAAAGTGTACATCATTGACATTAACATGGAGGATAATATATCTTCCCTCAGGATCCAGGTGAAAAGATAAGACTGATATTTTCAAAGAAGCTTTAAACAAGATAGCCACACCTCGGCTATTGGAACCATAGCTGCCAAAAACTGCCTCCCCTCCCCACTGAGTACGCCACAGCTTCTCATCATCTATCCTAGAGTGGGTTTCCTGAAGAAAGATTATATCATACCCAAATTCTCTTAAAAAATTAAAAACTTTCTTTCTTTTAAAATTGTCATGCAGTCCTCTGCAATTAAAAGTATTAATCTGTAACATCATATAACAGTAAAAACCTAGAGTAGCAACAGTGAGTTGACAAAACAAGTAATATCCTAAAAATGTACACAATTTGATTCATGATAAAGAACCCCTGGGAAAAGGGCACACACCACACACTCAGTAAAAAAAAGCATACGCACAAACACCCACCAAAAACAAAACAAACTGTAAAGGCAGCCAACAGTATGTGGCAAGAATGAGAAAACCTTAGAGCCTCATAATTAATCATAATAAAGCAGTATCAACAAGGATAAGAACAATAAAAACTATTATCCCCAATGGTGAATCGTGGGTAACCGAATTCCTAAAAAAGTTTAAGTGAACAAAATATGTTAAACAGACCGACATCACTAAACTAATCTGGTGACCAGCAAGTTAAAACGCGTTAAGTTCAAGGCATGTCATCTTGTAAAATATAAAAGTTTTCTGTGAAAGTCAGACGGTTTGTACGAGACAGCCACTATGATAATCACAGTGTTGTTATGGTGTACTACAGATGCAATTCAAACACCTGGCTTGTGAACCTTCAGCTGGTGATCTTGGACATACTTAATTGTCGCAGGGTATACAAAGAATGCTCGCTTTCCTTGTTGCTGCAACATCTTTAACTCAGGCAGGAGAGCTTTACGGCGAGCCTGAACGCGATGACTGAAATCCTCTGCAACATACAACTTTGATCTCTCTTTGAACTTGAACCCCTCCTTGAACGCAGCAACACATGCCTTCCGGACCCTCACTCGATCTTGAAACGAACTGAAGCAAACATGAATTGGACGATCCTTCGGCTTGTACTGGCTGCCATTCTGGGGATGTCCACGAGATGATAGTGGACCTGGCGGCGTGCGGTGAGCCCTCTCGATCTGAACATGCTCAAGATTCTTGTCAATAGAGGCCAAAAAAGATGAAATCAACCCACTACATCCACTGGCAGAATCAGGCTCCTCACCTTCAGGGAAGTTGAAAAAGATTAGATTGTTTCTTCGAGATCTATTCTCAAGGTCGTCAATCTTATCAAAAGCTGCAGCCAATTCCTTTTCCAGATGTTGGAACTTTTCTTCACAAGCAGCTTCATGAAAATCCAGTCTCTTATGCAGGTCATCAAACTTTGAATCCAAACGCCTCTCATATTCTATGAACCAAACAGGGGCCGCAGCGGCCGCGTCACTCACCCGGGAGCTGCCGGGGCCGGCTGGCGAAGACATGGCGTTGGATCGCTGACAATCAACGGGCAACTTTCTTTGTTTTTTCTCGATCGATCCACCGTTTTTGGACGGGGAGTTTAATCTCTTGTCCGGCATTAGGAAACAGTAGTAGTAGCTAGCACTATAGCAGCAACAGCAGGAGTGGGTAGATCGAGGAACGCATTGCCGTATAGACCTTATGCATTGACGTCACGGCTCGCCAAACGACCGATTACGCCGCCATCTTAACAAATTCTCTGCGAGCGGCACTCCACTGCAGCAGGCTATTCATAAGGAACGAGACTTTGAGTGAACCGATATAATTCGGCCTACATCAATGCTTGTTATATCAAATGAAACGTTGTGTTAGTCTCTACGTCATGATAATGCTTACAAGAATTACAAGAATATTTTCCTTTTCTTTTTCTACTTCTACTTATTAAACTGAATCGAGTATATCAGGTGCACAGGCAAATAAAATATGAATTCGTGTTTTCTTTATAACTATACTATAATTATAAGCAGGAAAAAAGGGGAAAACAGAATTCAGTATTAAGGAAATTCATATTTTATATATCTTATATAAACATTTGCTTCTTGAAAAATTAAATCCTACCTGCACTAGTTAGGCCAGGAAGGATTAGACCTTCCGGCGAGTAGAGGTTACTCGCAGGCGTTTGTCTCATCATATCAGCTCTCAATTAACATACTAATAAGGGAAATGGGAATCAACGGGTACCGCTAGGGCATTGTTAGCTGTATAGAGTGCGCAAGTAGCTACACGTAGTTATGTCCCGCTTTAATATAATATCTAGAGAAGCAATTATGTATCCCATTTGTTATGATTCTTAATAAATATGACGAATCAAATTTGTGTTTAATCAATTTCCAATTTCAATTTACATTTACATTTACATTACGTTACAGAAATAAAGAAGAACGTACGATTGAGGTAGCATTTTGATTGTATTTGCGGATCGAGAAAGGAACAAAGGAATTTAGAAAACGTTGAGTGCGACAGTTCATTAAACAAAGTCGTTACCAGAACGCATAAAAACATAATATGGAAAGAGTGGATGATTTTCATTTTTCATAATTTGTTTTACTTCTATAATTATTTTGGTCTCGCATGCTTCATTCAAATTCTGAATTTCACTCGTGATCTTCCCTAGCACTATGGACACGGCTTGAAAATATCTTAAATTATGCTTGTCTTTTTCTTACCGCTGGAGACTTGGATATGCCTTTTCTATAACTTATTTTGATTGTTTTTAACGCTTCGAATTTGTCAGATAAAAATAAGATATAATGACCTTTCAAAGGTATTTAACGACCATCGATACTCCAGACCTACAGGCAGACGATCTACATGACATATTTTATGATCCCACGGGAGTGGAAACCACCTCGCACTTTTGGTCAGCTAAACGTGTATTCTTCGCTCAAGGCCCTAATTCAATTCCAAATTTCCAATTTGCACAAGGGTTCGTATCTAATTCCTGCAAAATACAGACTAAACAATAATATTATTTGCGGAAAATAACCTCGTGTCAAGTTTAGCTGAATGTATTATGTGATGCTCATAAAGTTGAAAAAGGACTTTGAATTAAAGAGAATGTTTTTTTCTTCTTCTCAAAGTATGTGTGTTGATATGCAGGGAACAATTTGCCCAAGCCTTTATGATTTATCGTACAACGGCATAATAATTATATGCACAATTTCTCTCTCTCTCTCTCTCTCTCCTAAACAAAGCTTTTAATCCAAAGATCGCCATGTGACTGCATCATTTAAAAAAATAAAATTGTAGAAAACCAAAACTCATTATGAATTATGAAAGCTGCTTCTAGCCATTTGACACCTTCTTCCCTATGTATTTATGATACTCTCTACATTTGATTGTTTCGTAACATGCAAAAAGAAAAGCGGTTGGATTAAAATACCTCCCTCGATTCTCGCATTCAGTTGAAGGTATTATACGAAAATCATTTGCATTTTTCTTCCTCATACTTAGCTTCGAAATATGGGTTTCCAAACGTTTGAGTAGTCACCAGTGGGTGATTCCCCTAGCAAATGATTGAGTTTATTAGTTTTTTCATGTTGTTGGCATATCAGACCCCCCTCCCCCTCGTTCACCCATTCAATAGTGCTGCCATACGTCCGTGCTTCCCTATTGACTTTGCACCCATGTCTATATTATTATCAATGCGTGAAGTGTGAATGATCGTTAAATGGCATTTTGTCGGTGTTTCATTTATTTCAAATTGCTTATGAAAGTCCTGGTCATTGGATGAACTCGCCTCAATATACATGATAATAATTGTAGAAATAATAATAATGACATTGTAAAATTAGTAATAATAGTAATGATAATGATAATAATAACTACAATAATAATGTTGATGGTTAAATAATAATACGAATGATAATATCATTACTAATGAAGGAAATGTGTATACAACGCAAGCACTTATAATACGCCATCTATCTAGTAAACTATTCCGGAGCGCATTGTGAGACAAGAAGCACAACATTTCAAAAGGAGAAGTACAGTAGGCTAGAGAGAATTGTGTTGAACTAAATTTATGTACTGCATGCTTTTAAAAAGAGACACGATGCAGGGAAATGTGTCGTAGTAGGGTGGCGCCCTCTCGAGGATATTTGCAACTAGACAACCATCAAGTCATATTTTAGCAGCGGGTACCGCGTAATGAATCCGAAAGCAATCGAAATATGAAAAGCATCAGTCATAGTTGAAAAGCAAATTGATTTTCGGGGAAATGTTGATTAAGAACCACTTTAATATTTTTAAAAAAAGCGTACTGTGAAGAACAAAAAAATAACCCCAATAAAGCGATTTGTGTGTGTTTTATTTTGGGTCTACTTCCTTAAATTTCAAAAGCTAGTTATCAAGATTAAATTGAAAAATAATTTGCAGTGACATTGCAACATAAAGGTAACAAATGTATTAAATATTGTAAGTTACTTAAGGGGAAGGTTTAGTTCTGGGAAGAGGTGAACAATAATTTGTGAGCGTTATCATTTATTATGCAAGTGCGGAAGAACATCAGATAAACAATGTTCAACTATATCTTTAAGTCTACACATGAATAACACTTTTCAGGGAAACTGTAGGCAAAAGTGAGCGTTAAAGATTTTGTCTTCATCGTGATATTTCAACACCCACCAATAAGTGGATGGGGGATGTTTCAAATTGGAGACAATATTACCACTCATTTTTGTATACATTATCAAGGGAAAATTGTAGTTATAAATTCTTGTATTAATAAAGTTCAAAGCCATTTTCATATCTCATTTCGAAACGCGTCCCCTCAAAATATTCTTGGGACAGGAAACCAGGAGGCATATCGTGCAGGACCTGGGGCTAAATACATCAATTTGCAAATCCCTTTGCAAAAGGACTGACTTTAATGCCACTTTGCTAAATTAAAATATCTAGAGTCTTCTCAATTGCAATAATTATTATTAAATTTAAAGAAGCTTGACAAGTTTGCCAATTCTTCAGCAGTTTATTTATAGAATTGAATATATTTTGTTCATTCCGACAAGCATTATGGGGAACGAAAAGACAAATTACAGCGAGCCCATCGCGTCGCCCGAATCATGAGGTGATGTGGTTCCCCCCCCCCCCCCAGGAGTTCTCAACCCCGAACCACCCCTTTCCTGTGTTGTACCCCTACGACTAGAATAGAGGGCAGTGTCCCATGTCCAAGTTGTATGTGAACATTCTGATAAGTTTTTCCATCAGTCATGACAAAACGTTAAGTTATGAGATAATTAAATAATATTTTAGATAACGGGTTTTGAGTTTAGTCCTGAAAATTTGGAAATGACAATTATTAAAACTCATTCACTGTAAATGATAATGATTACTTCATCTGAAAATATCCTTTTTTATGTAGAGAAATACATGATAAATGAAAAGTACTTTCCCCCAACTCTCTAGATTAACAACGATGGCAGCTCGAACGCTTCCGTCTTCAAGAATATGAACTTGCTTTCATAATATAAGTGACTCGGTAACATTGTTGAAGTTGATGAAAAAAATGGCATAAATTTTGTATGAATTGTTACTCACTATATTTCTTGTACTGCATGTACTAACCCTCTAAACATGCACAAAAACCCAGATTTTGTTTCAAACCACAAAGATATTTATAGTTTTCTTTTAATAAAGGCATCACTGTGCAACACCCTCTAACAGTAAATTCTCCCAACCTCATACACAAAGATGTGCCGCTCTAATGGGTTACTTTTTTGCAAACAAATCCCTAAACATGGGACATAACTTTGTGCTGCAAATTTCCTAAAAGTGCCCCAACTTTTCAGATGTTGGCCTTAAACATGGGGAACTATTTTCTTCAGGAAAATATATCATCCATAATTTCGCTAAAGTGAAAATTGCAGATGCAAAATCCCACAAAAATTATTGAAATCAATTCGCTTTTTCACGCAAAGTCCTCGCCGATGGTCGCACAGATTTATCAATATCATTAATTTGAGCTTCATGCATTGACATGTACATCACAAAAAACAATGAAAACATTTTTGTAATTTTTCTCCAAAAAAGCAGCCCTGCGACTTGGCCTATTTTCGTTCCTAGAGATGTGAGATAATCAATATGATTATTAAAAGTGACAAAACAAGTAAACCTAGCAAGTTGGAAGAGAACCGCCTTTGAAAATATCCACCACTTTCAATATAAACGTCACACCTGGTCGTCCCAGTTTTAAATTCAAGAGTAAGTGAGCTCTTTCCAGATGTGCTGCTACTGGCCATGGGTGCTGCTCAGTCAGGGACCGCTCGCTATTCATAAGGACGACTATTCTATAAGGACCGCTATTCATAATTTGAGAAATTTATATGCGTATTATGAATAGCAAACCTAATTCAGTATTATGAATAGCGGTCATTATGATGAGTACAGTAAGCTTTTCCCCCTCTAAAAATTATGAATAATGCCCCTTCTTCATGCTAATGAACAGCGACCCCGATTTCGTATCATGAATAGCGTTCCTTATGAGAAATGACCCTCAATGTTCATTATGAAAAGCGACCCTCATCTCACATTATGAATAGCGGTCCTGACGTCTTCATGAATAGTGAGCCCTTTTCCTCGTTATGAATAGCTGTCCTTATGAATAGCCGTCCTTAATATGACTAGCGAAGTTACCCTGCCCTCCCCCACTTATTTCACTTGCAATGTGGGATTTGAGAATTCCATTTTCCATTTTCCGTTTACGTGTAATCGCTATGGGACACGTTTTGGTATATCGGTAACGCACTTGACTTCCGTCCTCGAGACCCCTGGTTCGAGTCCGGGCGTCTCCAACAATTTTTTTCTTCACTTTTTTGTCTTTTTGACCTTTCACTGTACCGTCTCCTTTGAATATTAAAACACGTAGAATCTCAAAAAATGTAATAAACAACCCTATTTACTTTATTATTGCCCTGTTATCACTTGATCCATTTCTTTTGGCTTGTAAACCTTATGAGAGATGACTTTTTCTCAACACTGGATTCTACATTCCCGTCTTTTGTGAGCAATATCTCAGTCGTTTTATCTTTGTTTACGCTGAGCTTTAGGTATGTTGTAGCTGAGACAATAAGCTACCATAATGTGTCCTTTATTTTTCGATCAGATGCCGGGATCACGCTCATATTTCGCCTGCAATGTGGGATTTGAGAAAGAAAAAAAAATCCGTTTACGTGTATTCGCTATGGGACATGTTTTGGTCTATCGGTATTAAACGCACTTGACTTCCGTCCTCGAGACCTCTGGTTCGAGTCACGGCGTCTCCAACAAATTTTTCTTCACTTTTTTGTCCTTTTTGACCTTTCACTGTACCGTCTTCTTTGAATATTAAAACACGTAGAATCGCAAATAATGTTATATACAACCCTATTTACTTTATTATTACCCTGTTTTCACTTGATCCATTACTTTTTGCGTCTAATCCCTATGGGAGATGACTTTTTCTCAAAACTGGATTCTACATTCCTGTCTTTTGCGAGCAATATCGCCATTATTTATGCTTGGTTTTTGCCGATTTTTGAGTATGTTGTAGCTTAGACAATGAGCTATCTAAATCATTTTTCCAATCAGATGTCAGGATCGCGCTCATGATCATGATCATGATCAATATCATGTTGATCATGATGATGATCATCATCATGGTCTGATGATGAGCATCATCAACATCATCATTGTCATCAACATCATCATTGTCATCAACATCATCATTGTCATCATCATCATTATCATTATTATCATCATATAACATTATCATAATCATCATCACCATTGCTTTCATGATAATCATCATGTTCATAATCATCATCATCATTGTTTACATGTCTTTTTAACTTCTTCCTTTGTCTATAATAGTAAATATTGAATTATATCGTAATAATTGAAGACAGACCACCTTATTCGTCCTCATGACGAATCAAAATCTAGTTTTCATTTAATTTTAATTTTTAAATTTGTATTACCGGAATGTATAATCTTGTACATGTAACCTATATAGGAATTACGTATCATTATTGTTGTTTGTAATTATTTATGTATATGTATCAGGCATAAAAGTTCATTTCTATTCTGCCGTATCTCTATTTCCTTCTTTTCAAAGCGCACCGGGACTTTCTTTGTGTGAGTGATATGCGCTATACAAATAACGTTGATTATTTGTATTATGTATAGCTGGAGCATGAGCCGTACTTAATTAATGAGAAGTCACTGTAAATCGTCATTGTCCCCACGTCGATAATCTGTTTTAGATTGATATCTTTCAATTTTCACAGAGCTGTTACTCCTCTGACATTCAATTAATTAAAACGAGGGGTTGTATTTTACAACCTCCAATTTGCAAGACTTGTGATTTTCTCTCATCATATACAAGGCCGATCTACAAGTTACCACATTATGAAAAATATATCCACGTATATATATATAAACGAGCCGATCGGGTCCACATGTTATGTCTTCATATTAACTGTGGCAAATTTCACCCTTGTTGGGCCCGTAATTTCGAGAGAGGACCTAAAGCCGTCTGTCCTCTGGTTCCTCACTAACAAACATTTATGCTTTCTTTAATAGCAGTCGGGTAAAATGACCACCACCACTATAACAAAATGAAAAAATAAATCCCATGTTATACGCGTGTTATACTTAATAATTTATTGATATTACCGTTATATAACATATTGCAATTTAGTATGGGCCACCAGCGCCAAAACCAAAATCAACTATATTTATTAATTGCAAAAGAAAGCCCTTCGTATATGTACAGGTTTACAATATTTATCTTACACTAGTCCGATATTTTACAAACTGAAAACCCGAACAGTATTCGACATAACTTCGCTACAACGTTTACTGATCATGTTTAAGTTAAATATAATTTTAATCTAAGTTTTAAAACCTTTTTTAAGGCTAGTCGAATATCTCGCCGAATTATCAGATATATATTTATTATGTAGTTGACAAGGGTTGAGATCGCGTCTGAGTGTCAAGTCGTGACGTTATGGCATTATTTCAATCCCATCCCCAATTCTAGGTTTTTTTTTCCACCAAATCATATACACGCAACACAACTCACAAGCAAGATGAACGCCAAACGGGCTCACAGATGATTATTATTTCATGCTGCCAGTCTCGGCTGTGACATCCAACGAACTTCCACAGGTTTCACTGCCGACTGACTCAGCCCAGGGTCAACCTCTCAGTCCAGCAGATTTAGTCAGTGAGGTAATGACAGACCTCATGGCCAATGATACGTTCCATGAAAAGATGATGGCCATGATTACATCTATGGTTCACAAAGTTGTTGATACTACGTACCAGCGCTTGTTGAATTGCAGCGAGGAGAACCGTGGGTCCATCCACGAACTGCATGTTAAGCTTGACGAAGTACAGAAGGATTTCACCAAGCTACACAAGCAGGTCGAGGCCCAACAGGAGCAACTAAAAATTCTCAAGCGAGCAAACAACGACATGGAGCAATATTCGCGTCGTAATTGTATTCGCGTTTTCGGAATCGAGGAGAGTCGAGATGAAAACTGTGAAATGATCGCACTTGATGTCTTTCGAAATCGACTTGGCCTCGATGTGTCTTCACCTGACCTGATATTGATCGCTGTCATAGAGTTGGAAAGGTTAAGCCTGGATATCATAGAGCACTAATCGTAAAATTCCTTAGCTACCGCGTGAGGTCCAAAACGATCAAATCCCGCAGAAGATTGAAAGGAAGTGGCATCTCAATTCAAGAAGACCTCACTGCGCTAAACCAGGATCTGTATCGCAAAGTCTATACGAGTAAGAAAGTGACCAACTCTTGGACAGCAGATGGTAGAATTTGTGTACAGGTGAAAGCGTCTGGAGGCAAGACTTAGTTGAACACATCAATTGTGTCTTCTGAAGCAGATCTTGTACGTCTGAACATATTGTGATGACTCTGAGTGCTTTCCTTTTTCCATTTTCTCATTTCGGATCGACATCATACCGTCCGAACACTGAAATCTGTAGTTCTGGCAAGTTTGATATGTGTTTTCTTTTTTTCGAACAACTGACTTTTTAAGCTTTATTTGTTAATGCGTTTACCTATATGTCCGTTTTATTCTCCTAACTGGACTTTGATCAGTGAATATTTTCAGATATTCCTCTTCTTTTTTTTAATGCACTGTTTTATATTGCTTATAGTCTACTTGGTGTACTTGTTTTTATCTTTCATTTGTAATAGTATATATGTGTGTGACTCAATTTTAAGCCGACCCAATTCGTTTACATTTAACGGCCTTGACTCTTTAAACGGAGTGGACAGTGACCTACATCCTCAGTCAAATTACTGTTCATGTGATGAGTTCAATGGATTCATAGATGCAAAAGATAAGGTTTCTCAGAATTGTTCCTGTATTCATTTTAATTGTCGAAGTCTCGTCAAGAACTTTGATATATTTTCCCTGTTTTTAAATGACATTCATCATAATTTCACTATTATAGGACTAACAGAAACATGGTTTAAGCCTGAAGATTCATTGAGTTTGTACAACATTGATAACTATGATTTGATTGTGAATAATAGATCTCAAAGAATAGGAGGTGGTGTGGGAATGTTTATTCAAACAGATCTGAAATATAATCAAAGAAACGACTTCACTTTTATGTCTGACAGTTTCGAATCTTTATTTCTTGAATTTCCTGAATTTGACAATGTTTTATGTACATGTACATCTCGTTATTGTGTAGTGGGCGCGGTTTACAGGCCTCCTGCAAGTTCGATTGAAGATTGTTTTACAAAAACTTACGGGGATATTAGAGAAAATTAGTCGTGAACATAAATCTTGCTTTTTGCTTGGTGATTTTAATATTGACCTTGCATCGGTTACCAACCGTAGCATTACAAATCGATTTTTAGATACCCTTTACACTTTCTCTGTGTTACCATTGAAACAAGCACCAACTCGCATATCTCGCCATAAAGCATCACTCTTAGACAATATTCTTACCAATGCTGATGCCGGCTGTGAATCAGGTATATTATTAAGTGATTTAAGTGACCACCTACCTGTCTTTTCTTTTACCAATGTTCTTTTGAAATTGAGTGAAAACATAGATTTACCTGTAAACAAGCGTGTCTTTAATGATGCGAATTTTTTGAAGTTCAGTCAAAGTTTAAGTGAACTAGATTGGCATGATTGTATACAAATTGAAGAATTATAATGTTAACTACAACAGCTTCATTTCAGTGTTCATGGCTTTATACAATGAATGTTTTCCTTTTACCACCATACGCAAAAAAAAAAAAAACTTTAAAAAACCATGGTATACTACTTACCTAAAAAAAAATTCCAATAAAAGACTCAGGCTTTATAGAAAATACTTAAAGAAACCTACTAATGAAAATAAAAACCAATACAATTCGTATAGAAATATTGTTACTAGGGAAATCCGCAAAGCAAAGACAAATTACTATAATCAGAGATTTAAAAATTTGAATGGTAACATGTCAGGGACATGGAAAGTGATAAATAACCTATTGAGAAAGAAAAACAAAACAAAAATTCCTGAATTCAAAAAGGATGGTGAGACCATTGATGATGAAGCTGTTGCAGAAGGTTTCAATGATTACTTTGTTCATGTAGCACCAAGAATGCTCAGTGAAGTAAACAATGTAGCCCAGCCTACTTGTTCCCCGACTGCTCATATTGTAAACAACTCGCATTCTTTTTTCTGTAAACCTATACATGAAAGTGAAATTATAAATATTGTAGACAAAATGAAAGGTGGTACAAGTCCAGGATATGATGATGTTCACATATCTGTAGTTAAGAAAATGATTCACTTGATTAGTAAACCCTTATGTGCAATATTTAATGTTTCTATTAACAATGGAATATTCCCTGACAAGTTAAAAGTTGCGAAGGTTATTCCAATATTTAGGAGGGTCAATCTAATCTGTATTCAAATTATCGGCCAATTTCTCTCCTTCCTATATTTTCAAAGATTCTTGAGAAATGCATGTACAATCGACTTATCACTTTCATTGAAAGATTTCAGTTGCTTTTCAGTAATCAATTTGGCTTCAGGTCTAAACACTCAACCTCTTCTGCTCTCATTGAATTTATTCATACTATCACAAGAGGTATGGATGCTAAAGATATATCTATCGGTGTGTTTTTAGATCTTTCAAAGGCCTTTGATTGTTTAAATCATAAAATATTATTAGCAAAACTATTTTGTTTAGGCATCAGAGGTATCCCTTTGAAATGGTTTCAGAGCTATTTAGATGACCGAAAACAATTCACTGTTTACAATAAAAACCAATCTGATATGCAAAAAATCTCATGCGGAATTCCGCAAGGGTCAATTCTAGGCCCTCTACTTTTTCTAATATACATAAATGATATTCATAAATGTTCTTCCAAACTTAGTTATGTCCTCTTTGCAGATGACACTACAATTTCTTTATCAAACAAAGATGAAGCAACCCTTATTCAAACTTTAGACCATGAACTAGAACATGTCGCCCATTGGCTCAAACTTAACAAGCTACTACTTAATACAAACAAAACTCACATGATGATTTTCACCAAAAGAAATATTGATATTTCCAACTATAAGGTATATCTAAATGGCTCTGAAATCACAATAGTATCCAACACAAAATTTCTAGGAATTCAAATTGATGACAAATTGCGTTGGCATGACCATGTAAATTACACCAATTACAACAATTTCACGAAATATTGGTGTAATGAACAAACTAAACTATCTGCCTAGAAATATTTTGTTATCTCTTTACTACACACTCATTTACCCTTTTCTTATATATTGCAATATTGTCTGGGCCTCAGCTTCTCAAGTAAAAATGTTGAGAGTATATAGATTGCAAAAAAGAGCAGTGAGGATAATTTGTAAAATGCCTTTCCTTGCCTCCACTAAACCTTTATTTACTCAATTAAAAATCTTGAATGTATTCGATTTGTATAAATTAAGACTGGCCATTTTTATGTTCTCTTGTCAGAGACAGATCTTGCCATTATCCCTGACTCGCTATGTTTCCATTAACTCTTCAATCCACTCCCACTGTACTCGTTCAAATGCGGATTTTCACATCCCATATGCAAGAACTTCAGTTTCTCAAAAGACAATTTACTATGCAGGTCCCAAACTATGGAATGCATTGCCACCTTATCTAAAATCTGCATGCTCTCTGAATGTTTTCAAGAAACAATACAAAGAAAGGCTTTTACAATCTTATCCACATTGA
The DNA here is from genome assembly GCF_000002235.5 of Strongylocentrotus purpuratus. Taxonomy (NCBI): domain Eukaryota; kingdom Metazoa; phylum Echinodermata; class Echinoidea; order Camarodonta; family Strongylocentrotidae; genus Strongylocentrotus; species Strongylocentrotus purpuratus. The sequence goes on from NW_022145594.1 coordinate 51,458,320, forward strand.
GTCACCTGTTGTTTGTTGTTTATGTCAATGTTAATTGTTATATCCCTGGTTTGTATGTTTTTTTTTCTTTTTATAATTGTTATTTCTATTTTCTATTTTGTACGCACTATTATTCTGCTTGGGTCTAATTTCATCCTATGTATTAACTTTACTTCTCATCTTGCCTTTCTCTCCTTCAATTTTCCTTCCTCTTCCCCTCTCTCTCTCTCTCTCTCTCTCTATCTATCTCCCTCTCTTGTTTCTCTCTGACCCAGCTGTAGCTGTATATGTATTCTCTCCCTCATGTTGTTGTACATGCAACAGTATACAATGCAATTTATTTTATTCTAAGGGGTCGAATTCACAAGATCTTTGAGTAGATCTTTAATCTGTCCCCACTTATATTATGTTATTTGTGTTGTCATCTACTGATTTTGCTATGTCCATCTTTTTATATTTGTTATACATGTATGCGTTTATTCGCAATTCTATGTGTCTGTTTTTTTTATATTGAGTGAATAAATTATTTGAATTTCAAAAATTTGAATTTGAAATGTAATTGTTCTGTTAAGTGTGACATGAAAATCGGGTTATTCTTAATTAAGCCTCCTTCAGATATGACACAACAAAATTGAGGCGTTGTTTTACCTTTTTTCCCCCATATATATAATATATATATGGGGGGGGGGGGGGAAGAGTATATTATACCAGTATAATGTGTGTATATAACGATGTAGAATTTAATGCGCTTCAATACCGCAAGTCCTATGTGGCCCGCAGTTGCCAGTTATTTACATGGCGGCTTTAATTCTTGCGGCGCTTCAGCGCGCCATATCTGAACAAGCCTTAAGGCTATACAAGTGAGGCAATAAACATGATTCAATTCATTTCAATTTAGTTTATTTCACATCTATTCAAAAATCTAAAATAACAATGATATTTCAATATAGTATAGTTATACATCGTCTGAGTCAAAATAAATTGATTTCGTCCTGTCTCCGACAAGAGGTGGCGCTTCACCACTTGCATCATCCACATTTGCTGAAACCATGGTAACAAAGGTGAATGAATTGACTTTTGCACATGCAATCATTTTCAACTCTTCAGCTCCCATCGAATATACCATATTACCTCAATCGTTCATGTTTAGGTGAAATTCCTGACATATCAATTTCAAAGTTTCGGTTGCTTTAGATAAACAGCATTTCTATTTAAACTTGTGTTTAACTGAAATTTCTAACTCCAACAAAAAAAAACTTTACGCTTTGGCTCAAAAATTTCTACCCAAAATTATGAAATGTTCCCTAACCAAGCCCACATAACTAACAAGAAACATATTTCGGTGTATTGAAGCCCTACGTCAAGAGTCATTGTCTCAAACTCTCTTAAACAATTCTGATAATTCCTTTCTCTTCTCCTCTCTCCTTTTGTTTATTTTTTGAAAACAATGAATAAGCGCCACCAATGATTAAATGTAGCACTACTTAATGAGTTTATGAAATGCAAACATTGTTGAATTCACAGAATATCAAATGCATGCATAATAATAAATAATCAATAATTTCATCAAACCTACTAGAAGCATAATCACATATCAACTACTGCCGTATTTTCAGCATAGTGAAATAGTTATCAGTCCAGTTAAGTACTTTTAGCATAATGTTGCTAATGTACAATGCAATAACTTTCAGCAGTTTCACAAACATTTAGACACATATATGAAAACAAATAGTACTGTCCTTTGCTTTATAATTGGACGCATAATATTATTTTGGTAAGGTATGTCTGAAATAAATAAAAAAGGCAATAATAATAGCTATTTCTTTTTAGCGCTTTACCAGTTATAAAACACCGAAACGATTACAGTATTAATATTACCACGATCATTGGATTCAATTAATACTCCGCATTTTAAGGTGTACGTTCTCCACTTCCTGGGGAGCATTCCAGCTGGTTGCCTTTTAACCTTTGTATCATACAGGGTACCCATTTGAAACCTAGGTGGAGAGGAGCAATGGAGATAACATGTCCTGCTCAAGGACATAACAGCCGTGCCGGAGTTCGAACCCACGACCTTTCCATACCTGATCAAGAGATTGAACCACTTGACTACGTCACCTCTAACAATCAAACGTTACATTTACTTTAGATCTCAGAGAAAGAAAGATTAAATCAATCTACAAAACAATCATGAAAGTACATTTGTATTGTCAATACGTACCTCTGAAAGTAAAACTGTTGATCTCAATACTAAATATGTACCTTCGAAATATTCAACTGCGTTCGTCACCAATGTAACCTAAATTGAACGTTCTGATGCAATTGGCAAACAAACTATCGTTGGTCAAAATCTATTACGAAATATAATCTCTAACATTTGGCAGAGAATGACTTTATCGTATCCTATATTATCAATAAGCATTATCATATTGAGTAATTATGAATCGCATTTGAACATGTATATAGAAAATGTGCTACATAAATACATTATTATAAGTATTAGTGATAGTAGTAGTAATGTGAAGTAGTAGTATTAGTAGTAGTAGTACATTGTAGTAGTAGTAGTAGCAGTAGTAGTAGTAGTAGTAGTAGTAGTAGTAGTACATTGTAGTTTTAGTAGTAGTAGTAGTAGTAGTAGTAGTACATTGTAGTAGTAGTAGTAGTAGTAGTAGGAGTAGTAATAGATACATGAAACACAGACGTATATTGCTTTCTAAAATTCAAGGTGCCTTTGCAAATATCTGTAAACTCTACTGGCCGTAGACGTCTACTGAAACACCACAAGTCAGATTTGTCAACCATATATCAATCTTTTTGCAGAATGATTCAGGGGGAAAAACAACTTTTGTATAACACTGCAAATGTACTTTTCGGATTTGCCACTTTCAGTGAGCATCTAAATCATGGGTCAAAGGGAAAGTTCACCCTGATAATAATTTGGGTTTTATTGAGTGGTTTTCATATGCATGTGAAATGCTCAAAACAATTTATTTAACACCGTTTCTTTTTTTTTCTTAACGAACTTTCTCCGGCTATTATTTAGTTTTACACATGATGGAGAAGTAGTTCTTTTTCCCACATTTAGCAAACGCTTTACCAAATTGCCAAGCATTTGTTGTGCTTATTTTACATATGTAGCATTTCAACATCTTTGGTGGTGACTTTGACGTCTGTTAATATGTGACCTTTGTCAATTGAGATGCATGTACGTCTAGGTTTCTCTGCATGAACCAGCTCTCCTTCGTGGCATCAGGGATCCCATAATTCTGCTTGGAGAGTTCCCCTACTCTACATGCAAGCAATTACTCATTCCAAATGAGACAATTTATCATAGATAATTAAAAGAAATACACAATATAGTATCCGTGTGCAGTGCATTTTAATTCGCTTACACCAAACTTGGTACTTGGTACTTTGATGAGTAATTCCTTTGGCAGCTTACTCAGGAAGCTAAACTGGGATGGTAGGTGAGGTGATATTACTAGTAATCGTGTGTAGGAATCTCGATATCGCAAGCAGCGAAACTTGATGTCCCATTGGGAACTTGCTCGAGCTTGACTTCGTTTCCCGGAGAGCGTTCGGGTGAGGGACATTTTTTATGATGAGCTTTCCATACGAGTAGGGTTTATTGAAGTTCGCCGTATATTGTAGATCATTTGAGACTTAATTGTCGCTCCATCGTAAATGTGAAGTCTACTCTCGGTTATCAAATACAGCTATTACCGGATAAACACCCGATTCAAACATGGGTTTAAAATCTCCATGAAAAAGCGAAAGTAGACTATTTGTATTTGTCTTTAAGGATATTGCTGTCACCTGTAATCGTGTAATCGTGAATACCTGTACTCGTATGACAGCAAAACTATGGCGCTCTACTGTAATCATTTAAAATGTTGATCTACTCACAATTAAATTAAGATGCTATAGCACAACAAATATTTCAATAAATAAATAAATTAATCAATTCAAATATAAATAGATTCAAGGGAGTGTAGCATGACGAGACTATGTGTTTTTCCCGTGGCCTGACTCGGGGGCCAATCGTGTATAACACGAATACGGACGACGCGACCGCAGCCTTCACGTGCGTGCAACATACGCGAAACCAAGCGCAAAGGAGAAACTCGGTCTGTTTCGCAAACGCTAGCGCGCTGACCAATTAGAGATTAAGTCGCTGACTACGAAGTCCATTCTTTTACGTGCAGTAATCCGAAAGAAGACGTAGAAGGCGTTAACAATTGTTTGCCATGCTACACTCTCTTTAATATATAAATAGATAAATAAGTATAAACAAGGATAACAAAATGATTAAATAAAACAATAAATCAATTTAACGATAACTCGTTATTGTTCAGGTGTTGATACCAAGTACTTCGAATCTCAAAGACGTATCATCAAATGATGCTAAAGGATGAAACCTGACGTACCGTGCTGTTACTGGCACTGGAAACAGTGTGGTCACATGTGTAGCAGCATCAAAGTTTCCTGCATATGTCTGAAAAATAATGGAAGCAATGGATGATATATATTTCTAAAAATAATCATGATAATTTCTATAACAATAATGAAAATAGTATATAACTAGAAATTTAATTCGTCATGGGGACGAATAAGGTGGTCTTCTTCACTTCTTATGATATATTTCAGAATGGGAGAAGTTATATAGACATGTAAACAATGATGATCATGATGATATTGCTCGCGAAAGACGGGAATGTAGAATCCAGTTTTGAGAAAAAAGTCATGTCCTATAGAGAATACACGCAAAATGTGAAAAATTGACATGCCTCCTTTAATCGCAAAGATACGCCATGATGCTTTTGTCAAAATGAAAAATTGTGGTGACCACATTTGTAAAGATTTGTTTTAGCTAGAACCTATCAATATTTGGAAGAAAATCGATCAATATTTACAGATATACAATCAATTTTAAATAAAATATGCTGATGTCATAATATGCAAATTGACATTTTGAGTTCAGAGGCCATTATAATGACGTCATGAGTTAATTGAGGGTCAAATCAAATCTCCAATTCATACTCTATCAAAACATGAAGAAACAAATTTGGTCCTCTTACATCCTAAAGAGCTACAATGCATTTTATAAAGTCATGTTTTTGCCCATATATGCTATGTATTACAAGAGCTCGCACGCACGGACATGTATCTTAAAGGGGCACGTTCCCGCCAGTGTAGTTATCGCTGCTCTAGTCATCGCCATCTTGGTTCCGAAGATCGACTTCTAATTTGCATACAGCTGTCAATCAAAGTTCGCGCGTCCTGGCATGCCTTCGCCAAGCCAGTTGATCGCTGCCGATCGTGACGTCACGAAAGTGGGCGGAAACAGCTGCCGAATTTTAGAGCCGAACTGTGATTGGTATTACTTCGGCACATGTATGCGCTAATCGGCATTGTGCGGGCATTCAGAACATGCCATCTGCGTAAGAGCCGTATTCTGTTGATGTCAATAGGCAGCTAGGACTGTCCGCCAGCGGGTACGTATTTTGAACGCCCTGTGGAATACGGGGAACAAGCCCCTTTAAACGGACGCTCATTCCGTTATTTATGGTCAGAAAAAAGTGAACAAATATCAAAATGCTTGGAAAAATATGCAAAATATGATGACAGAGGAAATTTGATGATTCTATGTTGCAAAATGCCAGGACGCGCGAAAACACGCGCACATGCGCGTGTGCGAGTTTTTTTGTGAAATGCTTAAAATGGCCTAAAACGTATGCAAAATAAATTTGAGACGATTTTGAGGATTTTTATTTTTTTGCGCGCGCGCTGAAGCCCGCACGTACGCATGCGCGCGCGTTTTTTGAACTGAAATTGACCGGACGGATATTGACCTTAATCATGATAAATATGAATAAGAAATGCCTTTCCGTTATGAAGATATGATCATGAGTTGAAAGTATGTTGAAAGTTGAAAGTATCCCCCCCCCCCCAAAAAAAAAAAAAAAATGGCGCCTAGTTGACGTCATGAAGACTTGGTGACCTTGAAAATGTTCCTGTCACGTCTCATGACAATGACCTATGACTGTGCCAAAATTAAAAACAAATTGACTGAACTGATCTTGAGTAATGCCTCAGTCACACCTTTGCGTATGATGCTGCGTATTGCTGCGCTCTACGGGGTATATCAATACGCAGCCGTTCCCAGCAATACGCGGCAAATTTGACGGTAGCAGTCACACTATTGCGTATCTAGCTCGTAGGTAGCTCGTATGCCGCTCGTATTAAGACTGCCTACGGTTGCCTATGACCACGCTATAGCTCGCTGTTGCTCACAGCAGGACGATTCAATGCGCAGTTTGCTCGCCACGTTGCGTATGTAACTGGTTCTTTGCTCGTTTGCTGCTCGCTAGCCGCTCGCACCAGTACGTCTCGTTGCGCCTCGCTGCGTGTTAGCTCGATTTCGCTCGTCTGTTGTTTGTACTGCTGCGTGCCAGCTCGCTCTACAGCGTACCAGCTCGCTTAGGCTGCGACGGCGTATAAATAAAAGTCATTTTGCGGGCTTCTGACGAGTCTACATCTACAAGAAAAAATCAATCTAATGAAAAAAATGGCCCAGCAGCAGAGCTCTGCCTTGCAAAAGCTTAAGCTTTTGGTTCAGCTGGGAGAAGCAGAGGCGAATGATGTTTATTTATTAACGTTATGAAGCGCAGCCACGGTGGTTGGTGCTAGACAACTATAATCGCAGTGAGAGAGAGAGAGAGCTAAAGCGAACGGCGTACGAGCTAAACTCGCAGCGTAGCGAGCGGCAATTGCAACAGTTCTTGCTGCTGCGAGTGGTAGGCGAGCAACAGCGCAACAATACGCGCAATCATGCGAATGACAACGAGCTCTGGCGAGGTAAATCGTGCAGGAAACGCAGCTATAGGCAGTGACACGCGCTCCAAAAAGAAGAGGTGCGTATGGTTGCGTATACTTGCGCTAAGCTACTCGCTGTTGCTCGCATTCACTGGTTGTCACTCGTATCCGCTCGTAGGTGATTTGAACTTGCATTTGCTTGCGATAGTTTAGAAAATTTTAAAACTAGCGAGTGGCAAACGCAGGCCTTTGCGCTAGAGTGCGTATTGAGTACGCAGTGAGCACGTTTCGTTGCGCTTTATTGGGTATGACTGCCTATGTCTGCGGTCGGGCAATACGCAGCAATACGCAAGCCCAATACGCAAAGGTGTGACTGAGGCATTTTTGTCGCAACAAAAAAGTGTGGAGAAATAAAAATAAATTTTAACTAGAATTTAATTCGTCACGAGGACTAATAAGGTGGTCTGTCTTTAAGTCTTATGATAGATTATAATATTTACTGTATTGAGAAAGGGAGAAGTTATATAGACATGTAGACAATGATGATGATGATGATGATGATGATCTTGATAGTAATGGTGATGACAATGATGATGATGATCATGATGATGTTGATGATCATCATCAACAGACCATGATGACATCTGATTGAAAAAAATGAATAGGAATAGTCATTTACAGGCAAAGCTGAAAGCTACAAAGAAACAGCATGGTGAGAAAGGTGATTTTGATTTGACTACTGTTGTCACGAGAACTGATTAAATTGTCAGATTGTACACTGGATTTGAATCCAAAAAAAGTAACGAGTAATAATCCTTTCCTTTTATTCGTCTGATGAAAGGGACATAATGTTTCTGGTGATTTGTTGAAGTATTTGATTGGAGCCAAGTAATTGTGCTAGTCAAATGCACGGGTATGAACTGGTTAGTGTTTATTTCTGTCTTGAGGCTAGCTTAACCCGTTCCTTCCGAAATTATTCAGCCTGAAAGCCACCCCACAAACGAGATTAAAAATCGAAAATTCGACTCCTTCGCTGCCGTACAATACCGTGCGACTGTTCAGCGCGCGGAACAATGCGTGTGCGTTGAAGCGGCCTAAAGCCTGCACTATGAACAGGACAGACAAAGAAAGCAGACAAAATATACAGTTCCTCAGGTAGACAAAGGAACATCCCTTCACTGCTTTTATGTAAAAAGGTGAATATGCATGTGACACCTGTTCTACAAATTTTTACATAATAGCAGTGAAGGGATGTTCCTTTGTCTACCTGAGGTACTGTATATTTTGTCCGCTTTCTTTGTCAGTCATATTCATAGTGCTGGCCAGTCGCTTCGACGAGCAGGAACTTAGCGCATGCGCAGATAATTTTGCAATCTGCCGTGCTCTAAGTTCTTTCAGCTCTTCCGTACTGTAGGTTTTTTTTCTTCGTTATCTTATTTTCCTCTTCTACCTACTTATTTTGTTCTTCTTTTTTCTCCTCCGTATCTTTTTTTTCCTTGTCACTCTTATTCCTCCTCCTTCTTCTTCTTCTTTTTTTCTTCTTCCTATTCTTCTTATTTATCTCTTTTTATTTTGATACTCGATTTTATGAGAAAATACACAGTTTATAAAAAGTAAACTATTTTAACTTGATACATTTATTAGAATATCTTATATTGACTGTACCTCTTTATATCTTGTTCAGGGCTGAACATTTATGAAATAAATAAGACATGGACATGTCAAATTGACTAACTATGTATGTATGTCGGTTCCAAAGTATTACAAATTTACTGTTTTTTCTATACACATTTACAAGAGTAGTTTCTTGGGCTATAGGAATACATTTTTTTGTGAATAATTGAAGTGTGCTATTTACCGCAGTATTGTATGTTTTGTGTGTGCTTATATTTTTTTATCAAGACAGAAAATAGGATTTTTGTATTCTTATGCAATAATAAAGCAGCTAACTACATATGATATGCAGCTCAAAGAGATATCTTGATCATGAGAATAGTTACATTTCTCATCTTATATTTCTGTTGTAAATAGTGACAGAGAGAGGTTTTCTTCTCCAAGCCGAAATCAGATTTCCGCATGTAGAACAGGTGATCGGACTTACAATCGATTGTATCTCTTTCTGCAACGGGGCCCAGAAGTGATTACTGTTCTTTTACTACTATAAGTTCCAATCGATGTGCATTCTACTATTCTTGTATGTCCTGTAGAGTAGTACTAATTTAGTTTTTGTACAATGTATTTGCTGTCCCCAAATTATTTGGTGGAATTGATGGAATAAATGAAGATAACATTTTCAGTAGTCAACTTCATTTATAAGAATAAATTGGTGTTGATTCCCTGACTAAAGCTGTTAAAGTTTTTTCTCTTACCTTTACTTCATGCAAGAAAAGCATACTGTATTCAAAGGTGTAATCGTAGATTTCACCTTTTTTGTACCTCAAATTAGAATGTTGGTGTTTGCCAATAGCCCATTGTATTAGTTCTTTATATTACTTGTTACTTTTGTCTATATATTGCAGAAGGTAAACCGCATATATATGACAACAGTGTCATATGTTGTAATTTTCTCTTACCCACTATGCATAGTGGAAACAGAAACCGGTCATTCATGTTGCCAATAAAATGTGATTTTGATATGAAAACAAATTGTTTGATCTTATGATTTTATTGGTTATAATGTGATGTCAAGAGTGCATGTGCACCCTGCAATGTGCAATTCTATGCCATATAAATGTTGCAAATCTGCACCCCTAAAGGTGCTCGCTTGCATCCCAAGGGGTGTATGTATGCACCCTTCAGGGAACAATTGTGGACCCCAAACCCCTGTACCCTATAGGGTGCACATTCGTACCATTATTTGTTAGTGTGTACCCCGACCCATAACATAAACAAATCCTCTATTGGGGTATGCCTTGAATCATAATTCATCGCCCTACAGAGGAATTTGTCCTGTTGGGGACCGGGGGAAAATGCAGTGAATCATTGATAAGTTATTGCATTTTCTTTGTTTTTTGTATTTGTGGGGGCGGCGACGTACCCTAACTCCCGCTGCGTACAGTCATGATTCAGTGGCTAAGCAATGGACTCGGTACTGTTAGGCCCCAGAAGAAAAATCGTGTCGATCAACAATATTCTGAGTGCCCTTTTGTGAGGCATTTATCCTCATTACTGTCAGTTATGACATAATGACGTAGGTCCCCTAGTTGATTGGCATAGTAGCAAACACATGATTAAGCAGTTACGCAAAACAAACACTCGCAAATTATTATTCAATACAATCTGAGAATGTATACTATTATTTAGATCTATTAGGAATAAACTATTGTCAAAACCATTCCATAAATTGGGGTAAAAATAATTCTTCCACCTTTATGACCAACAGTGTATATCCGAATCACACTCTATCCAATCATAAAAAGGGGGGTCCCTGAGCATCCCAAAGAGCTATACTGGATTCGTAAAAAGCATGTTTTTTCCCATATACAATATGTATAACAAGAGCTCGCGCGCACGGACATTTATCCTGAACAGACGCTCATTCCGTTTGTAATAGTCATTACGAGTTAAAAATGGTATCAAATTGTTCAGAAAAATATGAGAAATATCATCCTAGGATAAAAAAAAAAAGGTGAAAAAATGACAATGACGTTGTAAAAATTGATGATATTGCTATTGAAAGAAAAGATTGCATTGACATTTTAGGTTCAACCATCCGAGAAAACTTAAATTGGAAAAACATATTGATCATGTTCGTAATAAATTGCTCAAATGAATTGGTGTATTGTATAGACTAAGTTGTTTTTTTTTACCCCATAGACTATTATATTCTTTATTATTTGCTCATCTGAACCGTTGACGCCACTTTATAAACATGATGCCTTTATTTGAACTGATAAGATTGAATACCTGGATTTTTCTAACATATTTCAAACAAACTCATACCTTCACACTCATTCAACTAGACAACAATATGAAGATATGATCATGAGTTGATTTTCAACAAAACAAATAAAAATCACAAAATGGCGCCTGGATGACGTCTGAGTACCTGATGACCTTGAAAATGTTGCTGTCTCGTCTTTTGACGATGACCTATGAATGTCTTAAACTTGAAAGAATTACTGAAACTCTTTTGAGTAATGACAGACCACCTTAAAAGAAATAAAGAAGAAAGAAAATATGCCAAATACGACAGACCACCTATTAGGTATATAAGTAATGAAAAGAGCTTGGATAAAAAAAGGAAGATGACAGATTTGACAACAACAAAAAAATAGGCATTTTCTGGAAGCCCCAAAATGGCACTCACTTTTCGTACCCCGCACTGCTTTTCCAGAGCAAAGGTCCAATTTGTATTGTCCCTTGAGTAGGAGATTTGGAATGACGTAACCCTTTGGTCCCAATCGTTCCGTCCCTGTGTGATAACACCAGTTACCAAAGTATCCTCGCCGAGATCAACCTTTGGGTGATTTTAAGGATGAAAAGAAGAACAGATATTAATTTATTCAAAGGCAGATTATCTTGCATTTGATGATAATGCTAAGGATGATGTAAAAGAACGTCAACTATTTGGATTCACTAGGAACTTTTAGATTTGCACGACGAGAATGTGGACTGCTACATGTGACATCCTTTTAAGGCAATGTGACCTCTTTTTAAGGCACCGAGTAGTCCACGTTCTCGTCGTGCAAATGTTAAAGCCCCTAATATAAGCAGACTAAGACGACTTGTCAGCCTTTATTGATACGCCTTCAGAAAATCTGTTGGGATAGAGGTTATGTCAGCTGATTTCAAAACATTAGTGTGTTTATAGGCTTTGTGGGGGGGGGGGGGTGGGAGGTCATCTGTCAAAGCATTAGTCATGACGCTGAAGAGATCCCATTTAGCCTTGCGAAAGTTCCATTGTGGTAATGGGGAAGGTGCACTTATGAGTAAGAAAAGGGGGCGCTTTTCCTACATAAAAAGGAACAGTTTTCCAATTTTAGGTTCGCATCATGATAAAGAAATTGAAGGACACTGATTCGTCAATACTTGTGCGTCGTTATTAGCCAAATGATGAATACATTAACATCCATGAATATATCAAGCGGAGATGACCTCACTCGATGCGCATGCTCGAAGCTGGTCCGCGTTGTTTGTTGCTGTTGCGTATAAATTATATACGAATATTGGAAGCATCGAAACACACTTGTTCAAATGTCTAAGCAAACATGAAAGAGTTTTATTCATACACATGAAATATATACTATTACAGTATGTTATTCTATTTTGTATTCATACTTCTAATCAGTTAGCCCACATCAAGCCAGGTAAACCTTTTTTAAAGTTCTTCTTCTGGTAATCTTCAAAGGGCTATGCAGCCTATCACGAAGAGGAGGTTGATTTTTATACATTCTAGCTGTACACAATTTTTTTCTTGATATGGGTACACTTTCATTCAAATCATCTCATCGCGCATTTAGACATGCTAGAGCAAATTACCTTGACCCACTTATTGTTGTCTGAATGGGCGGCGGCCCATGCACCGAAGAATTCCCCTGCAACTGCAACTCCATTCAGCCTTCCTCTGTAAGCTTCATAGCCGGAACTATAGATCGATGACGAGGTCAGACTAGAGTCTGGTATCCGACCATCTTCCACGCCAAGCCCCTCGCCAAGGACAGGAGAAGTGCAACCAAGTTTCGCATCGAGGTTCAGCGACGCTGCAAGAAAGAAACAAAAACGTAACATACCTTGAAACTAACTTTATTTTTTTTCTGGTAATTTGCAAGGCAAGGTTTTCCTTCCAATATTTAAATTTTTATCGGAATTCTACCCGGTCAAGTCATATGACGTATTAATAAAAAAACGAGCAAGGAATGAAAAAAATAACAACAACAACAAAGGAAGAAGTAACAAATAAGAAGGGAAATCTGTTATTAGGGAATGGTACGAACCTTAGTTAATCATTAATTTTCATGATTATGAAAATACAGGTATGTTGATTGTTCACGTGTTAATACCTGTCATAGTACACATGAGTTCGTTACAAGCAATATTTTCCTGTATTGCTTATTGTGAGAGGTCCATGGTGAGATTTAAACACGTACACTATTCATGTTAAAACAGATGGGGGCTGGCCTGTCCGGGAGTTCAACCAGCTACATCTTGTAACCCAAACGAGAATCTCCAATTAAGGGAAAAGATAATCATTAATTCTTAGGGGTGACCTTTCGGCAAATGCCGATGAAATAAAATAAATCTTGGCATACTATTGGATAACGTCGGAAAGATTCTATATGATCTGAGTAGTATTCGCTTACACCGGACAAGGTGGCGCTACCAACTCATATGTTTAAGCATGTCGCGCGCAGAGAAGCTCGCTGGCTCACCTGGACATTTCTTGGGCTTGCCTTATAGTGGATGAGTAAAACCCATCGCACACTATGCGATCTGACTACTACCCTATTTTGGAGGTATTTGTAACAACATTCGATAGGAAAAATTCGAACATGTACTAAATCTGAATGATCGAGAATCCGAGTAGTCAGATGAATTATCAAATCTAAATTTCTAGGGTTTTGAAACTTTATTTAGAACAAGCTAAATCGGCTCAGACTCGTAGTGACGTCAGGTCAGTAGTGCGTTTTTGTACGATTTGAAGCCGATGTGGCTTTTATTCCGACTAGAACTTAGAAGAATCAAATGCACTACGTGTGGATAATGTTCAATTTTTAGGTATTACAGTCAACGAATTTCTCTCATGGAAACCGCATATTAGGAGTATCTGTACTAAAGTATCAAGATGTATAGGAATCATATCAAGGCTCAAATTTATATTACCACAAAACATACTCGTCACTTTGTATTATAGTTTAATCTTGCCTCACCTAACATACTATAACTCAGTATGGGGGCATACTTTCAAAAGCCATCTTTCCAGATTGATAATACTTCAGAAAAAAACAATAAGACTTATTACATCATCCCCATATTACTGTCCGAGTATGCCATTATTTAATAAAATGAATATTTTACCAATCTCTGAATTAATTTTTATGAACTTTCTTATTTTTATGTATAAATACCAGTCTAGATTTTACCAAAAATATTTAAAATATTTTCACCCATAATTCGTCTGTACATAATTACAACACTCGTCAATGTAAACTATTTCATCAATCTAAGGTTTCCACTTCCATGTCCTCAAGCTCATACCGTGTAAAATATATTAAATTGTGGAACAGCCTTGATCACAGTATTCAGCAAAGCTCAACTCTTTCAAAATTCAAATTTTCTAAAAAAAATACGTTAATTGTGTGTGTGCATATGTGTGTGTGTGTGTGTGTGTGTGTGTGTGTCCTAGGGTGTTTGTATGCGTGGACGTGTACCTGTATATGTCTATTTATAGAATAGTAGCTGTTAAGATGATCACAATTTCCTAATTTATATTTAATTTGCTGTTTTATAATTTTCTCAAATGTTTAGATATTTCTCTCACAAAGTTGTAAATTGTATATGGTATACGGGGGGGGGGGGCTGCCTACAAGCAACCTGCTTATTAAGGGTATCCCCCCATTTTTATGTTTATATTGTTATTTTAATACAACGTGTCAATACAATGTTATATTTTTCCCTTTTTTAGAGATGGAAAATGAATTGAAACTGAAATTGAACTACAATTCCGTTGATACTATTCTTATCATTATTCAGATCTAAATTGGGAAGATGATGTTTGTGTAGATTTCCATATATATCTAATATGTTTGCCATTTTCATCTTCGAAAATCGAATCGCAGGAGGATGGTGTAGTTTGCGGTGGGGCGGTTCTCCTGAAAATGATAAAGGATTGGTCTTAATAGAACACTACATTATTTGTGCGATTGATAACACTCGTTACCGACTAACACCAAAATGGTTTCATATTCCCCATGATAACCTACTGCATTGTTTCTTGAAAAATTATGACCAGAACTGGCCATAACATCACATTATGACATAACATTTCCAGAAGAATTGCGAAAGGTTGGCAGCTAGAACATAACATATGATTTAAAACCTGGGGTTTTGGAATGATTAAAATATGAAACAAAACAAAAATTAAACAATGCTGAAAGACACATGCATTGCCCAGATTAATAGGGGAATGGGACTGCGCACAAAAAAAATTTCGTCCAGATTTTTCAAGTTTTGACCATTTATTGCCAAATGAAGAGAGCATTTTAAGAGCAATGCATTTCAGACGACAATTATACTAACAAATTATTTCACACTGACAAACAAAGAGAGGGAAAGCTCACAATTATATTTTCATATTTTTCAGCACATACCATCATATTCAAACCTTCTCTTTTGATTGATTGATTGATTGATTGATTTTATTCGTCAAGTATAGTACAATGAATGGATACATAAAGCAAAATGAAACGAGAAGATACATTGACAGGATAACCCATGAAAGCCGGAAAAGGCTTATTTCCAACGGGGTCCTATAAAGTACGTGTACAGTACGGCATGAGAATAAAATATCACAACTAATAACTACTACGAATATTACGAATAAATAATATAACATAAACAATAACAAAACTTTCTAGAACTTATAGCAAACAATGATCTACGGTATATTATGCAAGATTAAACTTAAAAACATGCGCTACACATAATGAACTGTGATTTAAGATAACTGATATTACTGTTCCTGAAGGGATTCATGCTCTAGATATTGTTTTAATACACTTTTAAAGTGTGAAAAATTCTTAACTATTTTGACATGTTTTGGGAGAGAATTCCAAAATTGGATACCATTAAAATAAAAAGAGTTTCCAATTTGTCCTTTTCGCTTGGATAAAACAAAATTAAAATGACTATTTCTTGTATCGTATCCATGGATATTTGAGACACGAGTAAAATTATTAGTAATATAATGATCTACATCTGAGTAGTATATTTTATGGACATGGTGTATTTGTTTAGACCTTTGACCTACATAGAGTATACCTGCTTCTTCAAGTTCATTTTTCCCGACGTGTAATCTTGGGCCTAAGCAATTAATAAATCTTACCATCTTATTCTGAATTATTCTTAACTTTTTCTTATCCATCTTGCCCAGACTACTGTACCAAGCAGCATTAGCATAATCAAATAAACATTGTATCAAAGCAAAACACAAAATACGTCTCGACTTCATGTTCATACAAGTTTGGTATCTATACAAAAATTTTAAGCGAGAATTAGCCTTTTTGGCAATTGAATCTACCAAACCTGTCCATGACAGATCACTAGTTAAATTTATTCCTAAATATTTTACTGAATCTTTACTCTCAATCACTAGTATCAGTATCAGTATCAGTCCTACTCTGCACTTACCTATATCATCAGTTAGAGGTCCATACCCATATAGTTCCATCCTCAAAGAAAGGTGACCGTGATTGGTTTTTGGATAGATCCGGAAAGAGCGTCCAACTATCGGCCTAGCAAGCGTGTGAGTCACATGGCTATCACGGTCGTAATTTCCCGGAAATATCTGTTACAAAAAATTGAATGAGAATGACATTAAGTAATATTGCAAAGGAAACCCATTCTTAATGAAGCTCACCGTTAGTTCATAAGCCTACACGGCCTGCGAATTAATACAACGATGACTACATACATTGTTGTCAAGAAGAGCCAATGTAAGTGTTTTAATAGTGAGCCTCTGTTGTTTTGATATACATAGGCCTATACATGTATTATGTATATTGCTATTTTGATATGATATACATTACAATGGGACCTTGTTATATCAACTTATATTTTAGCAATACAATCCAATCGGTTTATTCCTAAATAATATATACTGTGTTTTGTTTCTTTATTTGTGAGTTGTTGTTTTTTGGCAGCCATAGCACAACAAAAATTTATTGTAGCAACAAATTATCCATAGATCAATGGTATTTTTACAAAGTCACACTGTATATCTGCGATCACAAAGGCCACTGATTATTTTTTTTGTAATGTAATCAAGGAACAGCAGTCTGGGAATTACCTCAACTGATCCAGAGTATACGTTCAAATAAACAGTCCAAGCCGTGTCGTCAAAACTGGACACGAAAGTGTATGACGTCACCCACTCATCATAGTCATTTCTACCCTGAGTCGTTATGGCCGTTATGATATAACTGGACTCAAATTGGACCTGCATCCATGGGATTTGGTCGGACGAGTCTGGAAGCCAGGCTGTCTCAGAGTTCAGACGGCCAAAACGGCTGCATTCGGACGCCGAGTGGCAGGATGTTTCAGACAAGGCCGAATCGGGAAGAGCACCACTTTCAAGGCCGAGTGGTCGACCAGATATATTACACGGGTTTACTGGTGAAAATTAGGTCAAGAAATAATAAATGCATCTTACAGAGTAAAACCCCAGAGGCGTAGAAGTGCAAATAAAACACGAGAGTGAAAATTACATTTCACACCATAGCAAGTCATTAAACCGTCAGTATACGCGGTGTGGCAAAAATGCAACGAAATTATGACATCTTAAAAAGCAGTAACCGTCCTCGATAAAATTCCGTCGGTAAGGAATTGTATAGTATCCTCTATAAACCTCTCCTTCAATGGTATAAGGATATCAAATCAAAGTAAATACTACAGAGATATCATTTTTTCTCAAAATATACAACTTTTCAAATGTTTACAGAGAGATCACATAGCATCATTATGCCAATATATATCAAGTTTTTGTATTTTGCGACAAATATTTTCAGAGAAAACAATGTCCAATATTATTATGAGTTGGAAAGTGCTGCGTTTTAGTTGTAAACAAATATCGTAAGTTAGTTTTATCACTTGAAATATTTTGAAATACACAGGATCACTAGGGGATATTTTTGCAGGTTATCAATAAATGTTCATTAAGAATGTTCGAGCAATTTTAAAGATATCGCCAATCAAACTATCTCTCTACTTTTTTAAAATTCCCTGTAGATGTAGAACATGTTTCCATTGTTGAAGCTTTACTGATGAAGTTACTTTCTGTCAACCATGTGTAGACAAAGCATATTATCAATATTATTACTATCATTATGCTACTATCCCCCCAAGAAATCTTGGGGGAACGAGCTTTTGCTCATGCCGGACCAGCCCTGTGAAATTCACTTCCACAAGAGCTGAAGAACTCTGACTCTTCAACATCTTTTAAGAGCAACCTTAAATCCCATTTGTTTAATTTTGCGTTTTGAAGACAGACATTCATTCTTTCATTTTTGCATTTTCTTTCTTATGTAAATGTACACGGTTCTTTATGATGTAATGTGTTCCCTAATATTTTGAAGCGCCTTGAGCATTTAATTAAAATGGATAATGGCGCTATATAATCTCATGTATTATTATTATTATTAATATTATTAATATCATTATTATTGCTATAATTATTATTATCATTATTATCATCATCATCGTTATTATTATTGCTATTACCATCATATTATTATTACAATTAAAAAGTATTAATAGTATCATTATTAGTATTTTATTTTATCATGATTGCTTTTATCATCATCATTGTTGTAATTACTTACCGGGGCAACACACAATGGATATAGTTTCACTCTCGTTTATCCGTCCCACTTTAGTCTCACTGTACCAGCAGTCTGTGATGTTTGTGGTATTAGCAGGGCATATCACTGATCCGGCTTCAGCAGGAACATCGACGGACGAGGACTCATACAGTGGACCGCTAACTGTCGCAAATACTCCTTGTTCAATAAAGTTCAAGTAAAAAGTAGTATACAAGAGTAATCACAATATTATTTTGAAGAAAATAAATGCAGACCACAACAAAAATATCAACTTTATCGAATACCACAAGAACTGATTTGTGATGACATACAACACATGCAACTAGGGTAGGCTCCTGATACAACAGTTTTGAAAACTGGAAAGGATAAGAGAGGGAATTAGGTTAAAGAGGGAGAAAATCAACTGGAAATGGAATTTAAATCTCCAACTCGACCAGAATATATATACTCCTCATCATTACACCAGTGTTTGATGATTACAAAAAAGAAGTAAATACATTAAAGAATAATTTAATATAAATTTACAATAATTATATTTCAAAACAAGAAAACTGAGTGCATGATAATATTTGTACAGAAACTCAAACACCTTCATGGAATCTCAAAAATAATTGGAAACAATGAAGGAAGTCCACACTTTTAAATATATTGGTTCACCATAACATCAGATTGGAAAAGTATTCATGAGATAAATAAAATGATTACAAAGGCAAGGGGTACGTTTAATCTAATGAAATCCGTAATAAATGAATTAGAACATAACCATGAAAACCAAAATTCGTAGCTTTAAGTCATTATATCTGATAAGTTTTTCACTAGGGGTGTGAGTGATGGACATAAACGAAGAGATTGAGAGAAGATCAAAGGCCACAAAGACCTGAATTTTAAAAATGAGAATGTATCGTGAACAGAAAAAATATCAAATGAAGTAGTGTTAAAAAAACACCACTCATCAACCCAATGAGAAAGAGGCAAATGTAATTTCTTGGTAACATTATCATGCAGAAATGTTATTTTAGAAAAATGTTTATATGTATATATATATATATATATATATATATAAAGGCGTGAAAAATGGTCTAGGAACGTGAGACGTAGCTGTACTTTAAAACTGTATTACGAGCGTTCGGCTTGTGAGGCCTTCTTCAGGTTCTGAAGTGAACACACATACAGAAACAAATACATTGTATAAAGAAATATATATGGCATGCAAACTTAATATCACTCAACCATAGTCAAGTATCATGAACATAGCAACGATTAGTACGAGAAATACTTCGGAATAAACTTAGAAATGATTATGCAATTTCTTCACGCCTACATTTTCTGGAACAATAGTTTTCATGTCAGAGTTGAGAATTCTTGCACTCTTGCACTTCTTGCATATATATAGAGGTGTAGAGGTGTCGTGGACGAGTGGATATGTCAACGGACTGTGGATCACAAGGTCCGCGGTTCAAGTCCCACCGCGGCACTAATGTCCTTTGGCAAGACATTGATCTACATTTGCCACTCTCCACCTAGGTGTAAAATGGGTACCCAGTAGGATGTGAAAGCTAATGTGCTTAGATTAGCAAGTGTGCGCTTCTAAAAATGACGCCTGGCTGGAATGCTCCCCAGGGAGTGGAGAATGTGCATGCATTGTGTGCGGGTAAGCCTGAATCCGATGACCGGGGTAATAATATATATATCTGTAAAACGCTTTGAGAGGGCCTTCGGTCTTGTAAAGCGCTATATAAGAACTAGCTATTATTATTATTATTATTATTAAGTTATTTTGGGTGAGTCAAAAAAAAAGTTTACACCTAGAAAATTGCTAATTATTTTATAATTTATCTATGAACAGTAAATTATTATACATCTTATGAAAGAGTGTTTTATCCCGAATCATTCAGTATCATTTTTGTGTGGTATGTGTTCACTCTTGGGTGAGCAGGAAGCATTGTTTTGATATTTGATATTTGATACGTGTGGCATGATTAATTTTGTTAGGGTGTTTTTTGGATTTGCAAAGACCGAATTAATACCCCAATCTCAATTGTTTTATTCGTAACATCACATAGGCAACTTTGGCCCAAGTCGATTTTTGCACTCTCGCAAACAATGCCTCCTGTTCCTCCAAGGGTGAACACATACCACCCAAAAATGATACCAAATGATTTGGGATAAAACACTCTTTCATCAGATGTATAATATTTTACTGTTCACATATGATTCTAAAAATAATAAGCAATTTTCTGGGTGTAAACTTTTTTTTGACTCACACGGGTATATATATATATATATATATATATACATTAACATGAAGTAAAGGGAAGGGAAAGGCAACAGCTTGCACATTTGCAAAGCCTGAACAAACTTGCAATCACAAATGAAAAAAGCAATATCAGCAATTTAAGTATAGCTGATAATAGACAGAAATGCAGGACCATTGAGATGATAATGATAATGTCTTACCTTCAAACCCTAGATACTGACATGCCATTTGTGATAAGTTTTTGTTCCAATGATCCTGATGTACCAACACGTATGTGTTAGGACTGGAGCAGGACGATAAGGCAAGCGTTCCTTCATTTTTCTTTTCACCAAGAAGCTTTAACGAATGGATGGTTACAACTATATAGTTAACAATAGAAATAAGACAGATATATTGAGGGAAAAAAGGAGAAAATTAAACTCATTTAGTGACCTGGGAAAAACAAGACTTAACGGCGATGTGAAGTGTCTCAGCTCTCCAATCACACCTGAATAGTCATTGGTTTGTGTAAGGCGCTAAATTGACCAACTCATTTTTACATCGAAGTCACTAAGTACTTAAACCTTAGTCATATATATTAGAACACGTTTTGTGTTGGTGTGAATGCAATTAGTAAATAGCTGATGGACGATTTGGGATCAACCACTCATAAGTATTATTACAGAGCCATCTGCTAAAATGAATAGTGGGGTGTAAATATGTAGTTAAATTGAAGCATGAACAAAGCCCAGGGAAATCCCCACAATCAACAAAAGAGGTATAACTATACACTAGGATTACTTCACTCCATGAATATATATATTACCAATTATTTTTATTTAGCACTTCATCAAATCGTATTTATGGAGTTGCTGGAGTCCCTGTGAAATCCACTATTAAACTGGTTTGACCGTACCTCTTCTTGTACATACTTAGCCAATACTTTTCCTCGGATGTTTACCATGATGGTCTTCAAACCAGAGGCAGGTAAATCTGTATCACTCTCCTCAAGAGTACAATTACCTCCATTTACATGTAGAAAAGGGTTCAACAAGGGTTTGCCCCCTGAAATAAAACCTCTGAGTAAGCCTCCTTCTCACTTACCCTTCATCAAAAGAGCCTTTTAAATTGAAGTAGTCATTCCGATTCCGCTCTCCTCGCAGAGTACCGCCATGAAGAAAACGATTTTGACCAGGATTCGCCCCCTCCCCTCCCCTTCCCCTCCGTATAAAAAAAACCTGGTCCGTTTCTACCTCTGTCTTACCTTCCTCACAGCTTTTACCACGATAGTTATCGAAGTAGAGAATAGCTGTATTGCTCTCCTAACAAGTGTCTCCATGTAGACAAGAGTTTGCCCCCTCCCCCTCTTCGCTTATAAATACCTGAATCTGGCTTTGCAGTGTCGCACTTGCCACACTTGCACAATTAAAAAAAAAACCAACATGCTAGCCCTCTTGTCTCGAAATGCTCGCTCTCCTCACAAGTACCATGTTGGACAAGGGTTTTCACCAACCTCCCTCTCCTGTACACAAATCATTTACCTGCTTACACCCCTGTCTCACTTACCTTCTTCACATCTTTCACCACGGTGGCACTCTAAGCAGAGACAAGTAAATCCTATCTCTGTCTCCCCACAAGTGCCTCCATGAAGACAAGGGTCCGAGCGGCATGCTGGTGACAGAAACAACACAGGGGAAACATGGATAAGAAAAGTGAATACCCCGAGGTCTAATACATTAAAACAATGGTGTAAACACAAGGGACACGACAGTTAATGTCCCAGCCAATGGTTAAGAAATGACAAGAAATAAGAAAGTGAGAAAAGTGAGAAAGGAAAGGGGGGGGGGGTGACAAGAATTGAAACACATACGCCTGGACCACTAGATCTTTTTAAACACTAGCCTTGTAAATTATGATTTGTTTTTCAAGTAAAACCGATGACCCCCCCCCCCCACCCCAAGCAACAAAAATGACGGAGGTGTGCCTTAAGTTTTATTCTAATTGATAAAGGACGCACCATATCTGGGTTTCCAACACAGCCATTTCAGAATGTCTGTATTTAGACTTGCGTTATCTATTGATCATAAATTTGTTTGTTATGTCATATGAAAGAATTAAGGAGAAATATATAAATTAGTATCCTTATCGTAAAAGCGATGAGTGATTAATTTTACAGTTTATATGTGATAACATTTGTAATGAAAATGGAAAGTTTAACCACAATTTTGTAGGTGAAATGTTGTTATATTTTTGTGTTATGTTTACATTTTGTGGTTGACAAGTTATAACATTTGAGTTAATATTTTTACATTTGCAAATGCAATTTTTTCACATATGCCATCTGCGGTTAATTTAATATATTTTGTGGGGGATTTTAAAATTTGTGGGCTTTACAATAATGATAATAATTTGAATCTATCTAGCGCCAGATACGGTATTTCTTCTCTAAGCGTTTTACGATAATTATTACCCCGGTCATCGGATTCATTCGCGCACAATGTGCACCATCTCCACTCCCTTCCTTCCATATGGTCCCCATGAGGGCAGAGGCAATTACAACCACCCACCCCCTTCCCCCTAAAATAGGTTTTCGTTTAGAACACAGCCTGAGTGGAGAACCTTCAGGGTAGCACAAGAGGCACGTGCCCCTTTAACCCTAAAAAGGTCGGGCTATTTGAGGTTTTAGTACGGCCGGGCCCACCCCCCCCCCCCCCCCCTCTATAAGATCTCGCCCGCGAAGCGGTCGATCTTCGTGAAAATGTGCACGCATGTCAAGTGAAGTGTTTAGAATTCTATGATAACTTCAATTTTTTTTGAAAAATTTACTCATTTGCATAGTTATGGTAATTTATGCAAATAAGATCATACAAATCACATTTTTACCCATAAGTCATATATTATTTATAATATTATTATTATTCACTACATATATTCATTAGACCATTCTGAATGATAATACGACAACAAATTTGGAAGAGCCAGCTTATTCCTTATGTTATCTCATGTTTTGATAATTTCTTATGTATTTCATTGTTGTTTTAACTTATGTATTTTATTGTTTTGTTGTTTTATTTCATTTGTAACTACAATTCAATTATTTTGAATCCCAAAACAACCACCTAAATTTTAAACAAGACACAATAACCAATGTTTGATCTATTTTTTAGGAAAAATGACTTTTCGAATATGTTTTGTACACAAATCACGAAAATGAGCGATTTTCGGGATGACATGCAAAGACAAAAGGTTACGTGACCTTGTAACCGTAGGTCCGATTTTCAAAAAAAAAAAATTTAAGAGTTGCGCAAGACTCGAAAGAAAAAAGTCAGTGATAGGGCAGGGCGCCACCAATATGCGTTCCCGAACAATCAGAAAAATCGTGGAGGAGGGGAGGGGGGAGGCGGCATGATGCCCCCCCCCGGCCTTATTAGGGTTAATAGTAAAAAAGGCAACAGAAAAAAAGAAGGGGTAAAAAGAAGGGAAACATATAACAAGAGAAAGGCGAGGGAAAACGAGTGAAGGGTAGATATAAAAACCCATCAGACGTCCATCG
Source organism: Strongylocentrotus purpuratus (assembly GCF_000002235.5). Taxonomy (NCBI): domain Eukaryota; kingdom Metazoa; phylum Echinodermata; class Echinoidea; order Camarodonta; family Strongylocentrotidae; genus Strongylocentrotus; species Strongylocentrotus purpuratus. The sequence continues at coordinate 51,482,441 of NW_022145594.1, forward strand.
TTATGATTAAAGACCTCAAATTGCTTTTTTTCCACCGAGTAAGTTTAATCCCCCCCCCCCCCCCCCCGTGCCCCTGCAATATCTCGACCCACGCTACACCACTGGAGGCCTGATCATGTTAATGATGGATATGCATGCCCTGTAACACACATTATAACGCTTTCGTTCCCGTTTATTGAGCAGCAGCCCTGAGATATTATGCTGTTTAATTAACTTAAATCGACACCTTAATCAGGTGAAAGGGGCCTTTCATTACTGCGGTCCGTGAAGTTGCGCCTAGCTGATCACAAACAAATGCTCGTGTTAAGGATCAATTCACCTTGTCAACTAATTAGTCCACCCATTTTAGTTGTTAGGCTAAACGACCGTCTACGTTGCCATAATAATATAATGTTAATTTAATCATTTTGTTCTGGTTCTGCATGGATTGGTTTTAGACGTTATCATTTCTTCTATGTAGACGTAACGGAAACCCCTTTTACCGTTGAAATTGTTTGGGTTGTGGATTAGGAAGATATATATATTTAAAAAAGTTAGATCGTATTATATTTGACGACTACATTACACTTAGTTTTTTCGCTTTCCATTGTACTTCATAATAAAACTACATGATTCATCTAACGGGGAATTGCAATAAGGATTACAATTGAGAAGCCGCGATGGCTCAGTGGTAGAACAGGGGACTCGTAGGTTCCATGACACATGCTCCGCCGACGATTGCTCCGCCGACATTTACTCCGCAAAACGCGACAATTGCTCCGCGACATTTGCTCCGCGACATTTGCTCCGACGTCAAATGCTCCGCCGACAGTTGCTCCGCCGACAGTTGCTCCGCCGACAATTGCTCCTCCGACAATTGCTCCGCCGACAATTGCTCCTCCGACAATTGCTCCGCCGACAATTGCTCCGCCGTCAATTGCTCCGCAAAACGCGACAATTGCTCCGCCGACATTTGCTCCGCCGACATTTGCTCCGCCTGAAGCGACACTTGCTCCGCCGACATTTGCTCCGCCGACATTTGCTCCGCCGTCAATTGCTCCGCCGACAATTGCTTCGCCTGAAGCGACAATTGCTCCGGTGACATTTGCTCCGCCGACAATTGCTCCGACGACATTTGCTCCGCCGACAATAGCTCCGCCGACAATTGCTCCGCCTGAAGCGATAATTGCTCCGGTGACATTTGCTCCGCCGACAATTGCTCCGACGACATTTGCTCCGCATGAAGCGACACTTGCTCCGGTGACATTTGCTCCGACGACATTTGCTCCGCCCAAAAAGTGTCCCATTAAATACAAATGCTACTAGTACTACGACAAATGCTTCGCCGACAATATTTTTTTTTCACGGGTTGTTTTTGTTTCTTTCTTTTTTTCTTCATTTTCTGAATGCATTATGTAAATGAAATGAAATGAATGAATGTTGATAATGTGGGAGGAAAAAGCAGTTGCCTAAAAGTCATTTCGAATATACTGAAATAACTTTCCATCTATCACTGTACGTCCCACATAATGTACACTAAACACTCATTACATGTCATGGGAAGTTTTTTTTTTTTTAAGTAGAGCAGCAAGCCACATTCCCCAATACGCGCATACCTCCTAGTTAATTTCAAAGTTTCAAACAGCTCATCAATATGTAAGACCTGAAATTACCTCAATGAAAGAAGACTAATAACATGAGAGGAAAGAAAAGAGCAAAAAAGACAACCGTTTTTTGCTATTCCCCATAATGTTTGATTTAAAAAAATAAAAAATAAAATTATAGCTCCTTACGCAAGTTCTCCGGCGAAAGATAATTACTCCGCTCAAAATCTGTTTCATGTATTACTCATTAGCTGATCCAAAGCTCAAGGCTATCTCTCTCTCTCTCTCTTTCTCTCTCTCCCATGCTCCTCCTTTTCCTGTTTACACCGTTTTCTTGTCTTCTTTGCTCTTTTCTTTCCTCTCATGCTATTAGTCTTCTTTCTTTTCCATCACTTCTTCTCTGCTCCCCCTCTCGAGTTCTATTTCTCTCGTGAAATTGAAACGTAAAGTAATACAATCATGTAGTACATTCTTGTTTAGAATAATATTTTCAATAATATCCAGTCCATTTTCTAAAGGTTTCTTTCCTTTAGTTAAGTGTATGTAGCTTTAATATATATATATGTTAGTGTGCAAAACACTCCGTTTCATTCGAGTACTTTGTTTTCACTAAATAATTTAAGGGACTCACGAAGCCACCGGAAGAAGAGCAATTGGCTTATCATGAAGAACTAACATCAAACTGCAACAAAATGATTTGTATAAATGTGAATAAGCAGAAAGGCTGCCATCTCATTTTCCCGTCTGAATGAGTTCTCTTCCTTACGTATATAAGTGCCCTTATTTTCTAAACTTTTTTTTTTATATTTGTGTGTTTATTAAATTTTCAATCATATAAAAATTACATATTTACAAGTCATTGGTAATAATTAGACCAAAAAAAAAACAATATGTATAAAAAAAAGAACAACTAACAATAATGAAAGGACAAGAAAGTTATAAAAAAAAAAAACATTATAGTAAAAAAGAATACACTGTACACATATAAATCATAGTTTGAACTCCAGTGCATAAAGGGGAGTGAGGGGGCACAGGAATAAAAGTTAAATCAACATGAGTATCATAAGTCAAATCGCCATTTCTTAAAATGCGAAACAAGCTTGTTCCTTTTTTTCGCTGAGAAATATTCAATATCTTTTTGTTTCTTTATAAAACTCTTAAAAAGATCAACACTTGGTAAATCCCCCTTACTTATTTTCTAAACTTCCATGATGACCTATTACATTGTATAATGCTTTACCTAGTAAGATGCATTGATCGAGGTAATTTCAGGTATTACATATTGATGAGCTACTTGAAATTAACTAGGAGGTATGCGCGTATTGGGGAATGTGGCTTGCTGCTCTACTTTTTTTTTTAAAACTTCCCACGACATGTAATGAGTGTTTAGTATACATTATATGGGACGTACAGTGATAGATGGAAAGTTATTTCAGTATATTCGAAATGACTTTTAGGTAACTCCTTTTTCCTCCCACTTCATCAACATTCATTCATTTCATTTCATCTACATTATTTCAAGAAATGCATTCAGAAAATGAAGAAGAAAAAAAGACTACGAAAAAAATAGGTGTAAAGAAAATATTGTCGGCGAAGCATTTGTCGTAGTACTAGTAGCATTTGTAGTTTATGGGACACTTTTTGGGCGGAGCAAATGTCGTCGGAGCAAATGTCGGCGGAGCAATTGTCGCTTCAGGCGGAGCAATTGTCGGCGGAGCAAATGTCGGTGGAGCAAATGTCGGCGGAGCAAATGTCGGCGGAGCAATTGTCGCTTCAGGCGGAGCAATTGTCGGCGGAGCAATTGTCGGCGGAGAAAATGTCGGCGGAGCAAGTGTCGCTTCAGGCGGAGCAAATGTCGGCGGAGCAATTGTCGGCGGAGCAATTGTCGGCGGAGCAAATGTCGGCGGAGCAAGTGTCGCTTCAGGCGGAGCAAATGTCGGCGGAGCAAATGTCGGCGGAGCAATTGTCGCGTTTTGCGGAGCAATTGACGGCGGAGCAATTGTCGGCGGAGCAATTGTCGGCGGAGCAATTGTCGGCGGAGCATCTGTCGGCGGAGCAATTGTCGGCGGAGCAACTGTCGACGGAGCAACTGTCGGCGGAGCAACTGTCGGCGGAGCATTTGACGTCGGAGCAAATGTCGCGGAGCAAATGTCGCGGAGCAATTGTCGCGTTTTGCGGAGTAAATGTCGGCGGAGCAATCGTCGGCGGAGCATGTGTCGGGTTACCGACTCGTAACCGGGAGGTCACGTTCGAAACGAAGTCAATGCGCTCGTGGCCTATGGTAACACTTTAATCCTCATTAACAAGTCCCTCGCAGGGGACTTAAATCCGTTGGTCCCTGCTTAATTGCTTACAAGCATAAACATGCTTTCTTAGCAGGACGGTATATCAATCTCAGAACATGATCACAATAGTGTATTATTGTAATAATCACACATATCTCCCTCGTTATACTACTTGTACTTTATACCTAATTGTCTAATTACTATCTTATTTTGATTTACATGCTATGCCTACAATGTATCTACCTTTGTTTGTATAAGTCTTAATTTCAAATGGTATAATTCTTTACTTTGAATTGCATTTATATGAATTGTTTATGATGTAAATTCCACTCAATTCAACTGTTGAGCTGCCGTGTGGTTTTTAATACATACCTTTTTAAATCAAATCAAATGCTCGAATAAAAATGGAAATGAATTTCATGTGGGCGTGGTTGATTATATTTAAATTACACTCCAGATGTTATTTTTGTCCGAAAATCATTATTTATTATTTATTGTTTTAATTGCTTAATACAAATGTCTCTAAGCGGTTTACAAATATACTATCACCCCGGTCATTTGATTCAGTGCTTGCCCGCACAAACTGTGTGTACAATCTCCGCTCCCTGGGGAGCATTCCAGCCGGGCGCTTCTTGACGCTCACAAGCTGTTTGACCAACAATGACAGCCGCATCCTACCGGATACCCATTTGACACCTGGGTGGAGAGTAGCAATTGCAGGTTAATAATCTTGCCAAATGATATTAGTGCCGTGTCGGGATTCGAACCCTCTACCTTCGCATTTCCAGTCAAGCACCTTAAACCACTCGACCACGACACTCCCTATTTTTTTCAGTTTCTACCCGGTTTTCCGTACGATACATCAAAGGTGGCTTTTTTTAATTTAATCAAATTCGATACAATTTTAGATGTTGTTATTCATCCTATACTAGATTTATTTTTCTTCAACATTGACATTATCATTGTAGAGACTGGGCATGTGGTGGGGTCTCATGCAGGCTTAATCAATGTACTATTTTGCCTGTACACAACTAGCGTATAGGTGTCAAAACGCCCCTTCAATAAACTATTCAAAGCAAGTTCTAAGCAATGTTTCTTTCAGTTTTCTTCAATAAAACAAATGCATAGTACAAAATGATTTGTTTATCACGTTTATAGATTATCAAGTCAACTGGTACTTGATAACTGAAATCACACTTTTCTTATATGTGTCACGCATTCATTTCAAAGTTTAAGTTTAATTTGATATGCCTCTAGTATGCATCAGAAGTTTTGTGGAAAAGGAATTGTTTAATGTTGAAAAAAATCTATTTGAACGAAGGAAACTTTGCTAAATGGCATGGCGCGAATAAACGAAATGGGGATGCAAGAGGTTCAACTGTTTAGTGATAACGGATATTTTTATTGTTTATCCAGGAGCCTCTTCAGTATTAATAATATTCTCCATTGGGTCCCTTCAAATATACTAAAATGTCCATTGCAAAATATTACCCCTCTACATATGGGTGGAGAGGAACAATTATGCCTTGCCAAAACACGTTTTAGTGTCAGGCTGGGATTCGAACCCTCTACGGTTGGTTTGAGAGTTAATTGAATTAACCACTATAATAAGGGAGTTTACAGATACAATCAGCGCATGGGGAGATAAAGGTCATTTATACCAAAAAGGTAAAACCCACACAGATGAATATTAGATATGCGCTCATGAAAGTTATGTATCATTATTCATTTATGCACCAATGATACATTATATGATACGCAGGTGGAAGTATTCTTTTCAAGAGGGCAAACAAAAGGTATTCATGAAGCACATCTAGGACTTTGGCAGTTATTATTCTAATATGCCCAAAGTGGAACCTCTCCATGTGTAAAAGATCTGTGGATATTTTGGGTCATTTGTACCATGTGCTATCTGTAAACTCCCTTATTATCATGACACCTCCTAGTATAGAATAAACAATTGTAATTATATTGAATGAATGACATTTTCGGTAATATAATGCCTGGTCACGGTAGTAGGGCTATCCACAGGTTCTGATCGGTGTCATAATAAAATGGTACTTCTTCTGTGCTATATAAATATGAATTGAAACAAATGCATTTTCGGTTACATTTCGTTTTTCCGAAGGTTTGTAATTCCGATAGTTCGTTTATTCCGAAGGTTTATAATTCCGATAGTTAGTTTATTCTGAAGGTTCATTTTTTTCGAAAATGAAATAGGATTCGTAACTCCGAAAATGACGTAGAACAGTGTATTGTTTATCGGAATTATGAACCTTCCATATATAACGAGGCTTTTCATTTTCAGAATTACACACGTTCACAGAAGAATGAACCCCTTGTTCACTTTCGGTGTTATGAACCTTCTGAAAAACGAGGCCTCCCCCTTTTTCGTGCCACCTCATTTCGGGGATTTTGCATGTAAATACTACCTGGTTCGGTGCAATAGTAACGCTGGATATCATCAGGAATCTGGAGGTCTGCTGGGAGGTCGGATATTAGCCAGTCTAGATCGGATTGCATGGGTTTCGGGATCAATTGTACAGTCTCACCGCTCTCCAGAGTGATCAAAGGACATGGCATCATGGTCACATGAGGACAGACGTCATTTACGTCATGTAATGCTACAATGAAAGTGAGTTAAATAATGAATACATTGATATATATACATGTAAATTGATGGATAAATACATACTTAAACGAATGTATAGGTATAGAAGTAGATGTTAGTGAATAAATATATGAATGAATGAATAAACAAATAGATAGATAAATGAACGATTGAAGTAAATAATCATGATGAGCAAACAATGAATTCTATAGACAGAAGGAGCCACACATAATGCATTTGCTTCCAGCATTGTTCCCAACTCTCATTTCACGTAGGATAAGGTCCAAATGTTACATATTTGAAACATTAAAATTGCCGTTCTTGATAAAATGAAAATCAAATAATTATTAGCTAGATGATATGTGAGTAATACGGTACCCGAACCTTATAACTGGCACGGCCAATGGCTCAATGTATCCAAACCAGATAGGTTATTATATTAAAGAAGAGAACTTACTATTATTGGTTAAAAACGAAGGGGGGGGGGGAAGCCGCAGATCAAACTGAATGATATAACAAAAGGTGCTTGAACATATTCAGGGAAAAAAAATAATGCAGTGTGATTTTTACTCTTTAGGTTGAAATGCTTTCCAAGAACCCCAATATAGCTTCATTCGTTTCTTTTCTCCTGTCAATGTAACATAATTTTATATGAATGCATGTATCTTGATATTCAATATTCGATGGGCCATTTACGTATAGTGTATTCCAGTTTGATGCATACTTCTTTGTCAAGTGCCTAGTGATAGGCTTTGTCATTCGCCTGTTGCAGTGTATTGTGTTCCGGTGGTTGGAGTGCACACTGTATGCTTTGCGGGTTGTAATGTTTGTCTGACCTAGCAGGGGTCATGGTGTGCATTTTGCGTTCCAGCTATCGGGTAGTCGTTCGTTAGAGCAGGTCGATGTGATGGTTTGTCGCTGGGCAAACATGTATTAATTTGGATGCATTGCGAAAATAGTCTATTAATTTTATCTTTTATATAACATGCTCTTGTCTAATTTCATTCTATGTATTAAATTTATTTCTCATCTTGCCTTTCTCTCCCTCTCGGTCTGGCTGTCTGCCTCTCTCTCTCTCTCTCCCTCCCCCCCCCCTCTCTCTCTCCCTCTCTCTGGTTACTCCATGATCCAGCTGTTTATGTATTCTCTCCTCCTATTGTGTTGAACATGCAACAAAATGTAATGCAATGTATACATCACGATGGGCTTGAATACACAATATCTTTATATAGATCCCCGCTCAATTCAGGTTACTTGTGCTTTCAACTGCTGATTTTACTATGTCCATCTTGTTTGTATTCATCATGCGTTCATACACCTTGATGTATATGTTTTTTTTATATTGAGTTAATACATGAATTTAATTAAATTTAATATTAATCAATTTGGAGTAGCGCTTTGCTCACAATCTAAACACTACAACGCTACCTTTGCATTTGGGGTCGAGGAAACCTACAGCGCAATACTCCCATCTTATCTCAGGATTGGTGGTGTAACACCAAGCAGTGTCCACATTATCTGGGTTCCTGCAATAGTTGTCGTCTAGTCCCGCGTTAGGAACGTTAGCTGGAGTATTCGTGTGTGTATGGGGTTCCTGAGAGGTCCATGCTTGACAAGTATGACCGTTGATTGTCTGAGATAAGTCTCCTCTGTAGTTCACTCCAGTAGAATCTTCCCGGCATGCAGGTGTGTCTCGAGAAAAATAGGATAAGGTCCAAACGTTACATAATTGAAACATTAGGATTGCCGCTCTTGAAATGAATACGTAGCTAGATAATACGTGAGCGAAAACGGACACAAACATTAAAACTGGCACGGTCAATGACTCAATGTAACCAAAGCTGACAGGTAATTCTATCACCGTCACACATCTGGCCGTTTTTTTAAAGGTTATATTGCGATCTCAATCCCCTAACTACTGCAAGTCGAAAAGGGAATCCGCACGCCCAGCCTGGCCAACTGTGGCTAGCAGTAAATGGGGGAGATCGGGTTGGTGGTCTTACCTGATACTCGGACTGTTTGAACTCCACTCACTATCCCAACGATGGCTGCAACTAGCTTTAGTATAGAACCCATGCTTGAGGGCGTCCCTTCTCCACCAGAGGCGATTCCACAGATCCTACATGAACAGAAAACGGTGTAATCGATGCAGACAAAAGTAGACGAAAGACATGCATGACTGATTGTCAACGGAACGGAGTTAAGTCTGTTGTCAATTCTGCTTGTCGCTATAGTATCCCTAACTAAAGGTTCATCTGTGAAATTGTTTAAAAGAAGCTAATTTCAACTGATTTTGGTAGTTATGGGTATGGACAATTACCAAAAAAAGGGAGGAGGTATGGGGGTTGGGGAGAATATTTTATTAGAGGTCAAAGGTCAATGACCCTTGCCTAAATCACTAAAAATCGTATTCAGCAACAAAATATGGTATATAGATGATCTTGGTGTCAAAATGCACAGAACTACGAAAGAGGATGACATAGAATAACTACTGACCCTTAGAATAAAATCTTGACGCAGAATTATAACAACGAAAAATGAAACGGTATAATGTGAAAATTGAAAAGGAATTAAGACAATCGTGTTCGGTACAAGATGACATTTTAATTGATACTGATAAAGAAGAACTAGATAACCTAACATGAGAAGTAGACGTATGGTATACTATGAAATTTAAAGGAGCTTATGTGAGATCAAGCGAAAAATGGCTAGAACAGGGTAAAAATGTACAAAGTATTGTTTACATCTTGAGATACAATTATAATATTCTTAAGACGTGGAAAATGAGACGACTGACCTGTTATGGAAAAGAGATAATTATAACATGTTTGATAATTCATCAGCTCGTCTATATAGGTACAGCCCCCTCAATGCCTACTCATATATACAAGGCCTTACATTGGACTATATAATCATACATTTATATGGAATT